>NW_026868201.1:0-218336 GCF_020745735.1 Hemiscyllium ocellatum | reverse complement strand
CCTCACACTCACTGTATGGCTCTTATAGCACCTACCCTCGACAAAAGCTCACGCTCTATCTCCAAAAAAGGCTCAAGCACGACCACTCTCACTGTTGAATTCAGCACCTTCCCGCCCCCGCATTTTCTGTCCCTGATGCAATAGCCCCGCACACTAATAACACTACATGGATACAACACTGTGGACAGACTCCCCTGACCACCTCACAATGTCACATCTTACCTACCTCAGCACGAACAGCAGGGTCATCCACTCCCACCCTCACTCATTCCGTCCCTTTCTCCTATTCCTGGAGAGGAGACATCGTGTGATGGAGTGCCAGATATCCGTTCCCTCATCCCCCTACCCTGACATGTGGGAGGGTCTGGAGAGAACCGAAGCGGACAGGAGGCCTTGTGTGGAGATTCTGAAACATCCACGCCCACCAACCGAATAAGGAGCAGTGTTCAGTAAAGAGCAATTCTCAGTTCAAACCTACTGTCAGTTCCAACCTCATCTCTATCACTCGCAGAAGAACAGATGCACAGAAATGCAGGCAGTGAAATACACAGATGTATTGGTAAATGCCCCAATATATTAACGTGCAAAATGCATGCAAGGAGATAAGCATGCACACATGGAGAAGCACACAAAGACATATACAGTCACACACAAATAGACACAAACACAGATAGAATTACACAGGCTGATACAAAGACAGACAGACATAGTCACACAAATACACTGATAACAAGCACATGGACACACACACACACACACACACACACACACACACACACACACACATACACACACATAAATACAGATTAAGACACAGAGAGCCATTAAGACAAAAATAAGTACGTTTTGATTTATAAGGGGATCAAGGATGCGAGGGAGAAGTTAGGGGAATGATGTTGAGGAACGTATTAGAAATGAATCATGGCATATCAGACTCGATAGGCCAAATGGTCTAATTCTGCTCCTTTTTTTAATGCTCGTGTGGTGTTATGCTATCAGGTATTCTCTTCCTGAGACAGCAGCAGCAGCATATTTTATTGAAAACTCAGTGGTAATATGGGAAAAGATTGGAGGGCAGAATGTTTAATGTCTATTCTTGTTATTGTACCACTATATCCGAAAAGGGACAGTGATTTGATATGAGGTTAACACAGTTTTTAAATTATGGCCCACAATGAAAGAAGGATGTCCTTTCCCGTTACTGTTGTGCTATCTTGGTGTCCTCATCATCAGGAGCAGTGAAGACTCGTTATTGAAGATATTCAAGCTGAGCTTGACTGATCTTTGCCGGACAGGAGATCAATGTTTATTGGGAACAGACCAGAGACAGATGGTCAGAACATTCGTATCAACCATGGGCATTCTGAGTGTTGTCGCCAAATGGCCAACTGTTGCACCTATCCCATGTGTTGTTCCCTCAATCCATGCTCCCAGCCGTTACAGAGATATACTGCTAAACCTAACCCATGTGTTGTTCCTCAATCCAGCCCTCGAGTCTGATACAGAGATATGCTGCTGCCCTACACCTTGTGTTGTTCCATCATTCCACCTTCGATCCAGTTACAGAGATATACTGCCCCCTGCACCATGAATTGTTCCCTCAATGCGAGACAGGGTAGAGGACCATCCCATTCAGCCAGACTGGATCGGTATAATGAGACGGGAGGAGACCATTCTGCTCCTCTCAGGAATTACGCAGGAATATAGAATGAAGTAATTCAGCTCGTTGAGTACATTACACAGCCCAGGAGGAGGTCATTCAACCCGCCTGAACTGCTGCACAGGAACAGGGATGCTGTCATTAACAGAAATATAAAGTAGAGATATATGATTTTTTAAAACAAAATTGTAACAAGTTTTGCCTCAGAGAACACTGTGGGTCAGCAAAGATCAATAATCTACGTCAAATATCTGGATGAAGGTACTGAATGGATCAAAGCTGACTACCTTGTACACCAAAATGATCATTCAATATATCTTCAAATGGAGATAGTGAATCTGCATTATGATGTAGACAGAAAGGTTAGTAGCATACCTTCAGCAGATATAATATAATGTGAGTTATCTATTGCAGTCGGAAACAATTAAATGGAGAGAGATTGCAGAACTCTGCGATGCAGATGTTTTTCATCTTCTTGGTACATGAATCATATGAAGTCTGTCGGCAGATGCAGCAAGTGATTTGGAAGGTAAGTGGAATGATGCTGTTTCTTTACATGGGCATTGCTGAAAGCACATCACATACACTGGGTGCAGTTTTGATCCTCTAAACTAAAAAAGGATACAATTCCTTTTAAATATGTTCGAAGATGCTTCCCTTTACTCATTCCTGAAATGAAGGCCTTTTGTTATCAAGGATTATCTGTTTAGATCTTAGATGAGAAATCTTATTGAACCACGACTTTCAGAGAAGTGCTTTGACTGGCTAAATATTTTCACTTGTTAAGGAGACTAAAGCTAAATAATATTTTTTTGAATGAATGCATTGGTATTAACACAAATATTAAGAAGGTATCAAGTTATTTTAAAAATTATGCAGACACATGTAAACATGTCATCAAATTATAAAGAGGACACTTTTTTTTCTTTTGCTAATGAAAGGCACTGTGCACAACAACAGCAATGATGCTGCATACAACATGCAGTCAATTATCATCCATTCCAGAGAATGTACATGGAGAGTGTGCATGTTCCAGTTTGGTGTTCAGTTGACATTATTGTTTATTCCCACACAGAGACGGAGAAAAATACTACATGGCTCAAAGGATCAGTCAATCGGTCTCTCTCTCTTACTTGTTCTGCCTGAAAACAAGGTGTGAGAGCAGAAAATTGACGAGTCATATTTACCACTCGTGGAGGATTCCTGATGAGGATTCATAGGAATCTCTGCACAAGACGAAGCAAAGGGAATTCAGCCAAATCCAACGGTTCCGGAATAAAACCGCATTCCAGACACTTGAGTGAGCAGAATAATTTCAAAGGCAGAACAAATTTTGGGACACTCTAACATTTCACCATTTTGTTCAGAGATCAATTTTCTGTGTCTCAGATTGTTTAGAAAATTACCCAGTCTCAGACCTATATCATTGGCCAGCACTCAACTGGTTACATTTAAAATTGCTTTCACCAATAGAGGAGTGGGAAAATACATGAGTGACCCTCCAATATTGGTTAGAACACGAACAAAGATTTTCAAAGTGTTGGTACGATGCGAATTCCCTTCCCCAGAAGTTTGTGATGACTGGATATTTCCATTTGTTCAAAATTGTCTGTGTTAAACATTTGACTGACAAATGAATGTAGGAAAATAGTGAACTGACAGAAAAGTGCTGCTGAGACCTTAATCAGATCATAGTGCGTGGTAGAGCATTGACAAAGTGTCTGCTGAACTACTCTTGCTCCATAGTCCCGTGTTACTATGTTGCTTTCAGCCTCTCACAGCACCTGCAAGGTGCAGAAAGGACCACTTGCTCCAAATACCTGATCTCATTTAAATCCCTCACAATTGTCACACACAGATTAGTACAGAATGGAAAATGTTATTTGGAAATCCAGGCTGGGTTTGAAAGATGCCTCGGTCTCTTTATAGAGTGTTTCCTCTCTGCAACTTGTGTTTCATTTGTTGCTCTTGGTCTAGACCAAGATTCATTGTGAATAAAGCCCCATAACTCACTCAGAGATGACTCAAAATGATTTGCTCTCTCTGATTGCAACGTTCAATAACAGAACGTCCAGGAAAATTGCAACCATTTACTTTGAAATTACAGAAAATGAAAACATAAGGAACATGAATGGTTAATTTGGGCGGTCCAGCCATTGTATACGATCATGGCTGATCTACTGTTAGCATTAACTCCTCCTAATGCCAAGTTCTTCACATCCCTCAGCTACCTGACAGGTCAAAATCCATAGACCTCCTCTTTAAATACGTTCGCTGATGTAACTCCCCTAACTCTCTAGGCCAGATAATTCCTGACTTTGATTACGCTCTGTGAATGGAAAACGCTCTCTACACATACACTGTCACCTCTTGAAATGAAAAGGAGGTGACCACAGGGGCTCAGGGAAGAGTGATATCAAGGCAGTATTTGACTGAGGATGTCATCAAGATCATCTACTTATTTGAGCTTAATTGAAATCAGGTCTAACCTCCCCACTGGTTGGGGTCTTTCAGAGCACAAAGGAAGATGTTTGTAGTCGGTGACCGGCAATCCTCTCAGTCCCGAGACATCTCTTCACAAGATCCTTAGATTAACTTCTCAGCACAAACATCTTCAGCTCCTTCGTCAACAACTGCGTGCTCCCACCCCCGTGCCCCGCATCCATCATAAGATCAGAAGCGGGGTGATCACTGAAGATCACACAATATTCTGAACATTCTTACCCCCTCAGCTCCTAAACCAGTCTGTGTCCATGTGCAGCAAGACCCAAACAACATTCAGGTTTGTGCTGTTAAACTGTCGGTAACATTCATGTAACAGTGCTGCGAGCACTGCACATTTCCACAGTTAAACGTGGAGCTCATTCAGCATCTCAAGCTGTTACACCCGGATATGTGGAGGCCATTCAGTCCATCAAAACGACTGAACAAGAAGAGGGACAGCCCATTCAATAATCCTGCATGTTCCATAAAAAGATGAGGGTTCTGGTCTGTTAAACAGCCATAGGCAGAGCCCAATCAGACCCTAAACCTGTGCTATGGAACCAGGAGGAGACCATTCACCCCTCGATACACTTATATAGGAACAGGAGGGCATCATTGATGCTCCAACCTGAACGAGTGAAGCAGAGAATGCACTCATAGACTGCTCACAATGTTCCTCTTGGCTCCATTGCCTGTGGAACAACTGATACTTTAACCTGTTTCCCAGCAGTGAGGAAGGAAGCCAAATGTTTTGTGCCAATCGTCAAGGAGGCATCTTCCATCTCCACGAAGACAGACACATGTTTTCCGTGGGGGTCAGAAGCGGTGGGAATTGTTACCTGTTTTAGAATGAAAGTATTGTGGCTCCTGTCGGGATGGTGGATAACATGAAGTTCGATGCATGATCACACACCAAATACACTGTATTAATGTGGGAAAAGTTTAGTCAAAACTGGCCCTCTCTTTCTCAATCGAAATGGGGAGTTGTGTGGAGTGAGAGGAACGTTCTCAGAGCTTTTTAAGCCATCGAGAATCATGTGAACGAAGTAACAAACAAGCCATGGATTATTCAACAGTTCCACTGAGTCTGAGAAGGACACTGAAATATCTTGATAGTGGTCTTGGGCAGGATTGGTGAGTGTTGAGAATATGTAGAAATGTAAATCTGAATGGAGAAAAAAGATTATGGAGATTGCGAACAGACTGGTTCCTCCACACATATTGTTGAGTAAGTTGTGAATAATAATTTGCCAGTTATAATTTGCAAGGAATAACATTTTTGACTGGATCTGAAAATGATGACTTCTAAATTCTAAAATTTATATGTGAACAGCAATTCAGTTAAACTCGGTTTAATGGTCCGATGGAATGACTTACCAGGAACACCAACTATAGCGAGGATGGGATAGTAACCACCGTGAATGATCCAAAGGATATCTTCGATCCGTGAGGCTAATTATACCCAAAGCTCAGAAAGATACTAAAGACCAAGCATAAACTTCTGTCTGTTATTGTAATATTCCAGTCTAATGTTCTCAGATGCTGATCCATTACTGGAACATTCCAATCTTATGTTCTGAGATTCTGATATCTCCTTCCTCGTGTCTCGAGCTGCTGATCCCTGTTAGTGCTGTCGGTGATACTCCCGCCATACTATGGGATAACACGTTAAACCGAGTCCCGAATTAATAGAAGGGGCACTCCCTCCAGTGAAACATTTAGGATGCACGGAGACTGACATCAATCACAGTCGCTGAACAAATAGCTCCAACCAATGCCTTTTAATTCAATGCTGTTTTATTAAAATTCAAAACAATGATTAATTTTTACATTATTGATGAGGTATGTGAGGGTGACTGATATGCAACTGTTGGGGCTGGTAGATCAATTGAGTGTAACCATTCAATCTGCCTTGGACATAGGAGCAATACCATAAGTTTATCAGAATATAAACATGCCTCTCAGTTTATAAATGGTAACATACATTCTGTAACTACTGACCAAGCATTATAATTTCAGTAAAACATTGAGACAATTTTTATAGTTGATGATGTGAGGGGAATGTGTGCCTGAGGGAACGTGAGGTTATAACAGACAAATGACATGAATATGTTAACAAAGAATTGTACGTGACAAATGCAATTCAGTTTGTTACTCCATGATCAGAGAGGGCCGATGAGGGTCGATTAACATGTTATCGATATTAATGAGCTGTATGGAAGTGTCATTTATTGGAGTTCAATTACAGTGTGATTATGGCATTGTGGAGGAGACAGAAAACAGAGAATTGGGGGACATGGCAGTTCAGAATGGAGGTAGGGACAATAATATTCCCCAGTCATCAGTATTGGAATGTTACTCTTTATAACTCATATGAAGAACAGATTCAAGGATACATTTAAAATGAGGAATGAGAACTGATATTTGTTTATTGAACACAAAATACAGGGACAAAGTGATTTTCTGTCCATACTAAATGTAAAGATAAAATAGTTAAAATATATTCATGATATTGAGCTACTAAATTGAAATGTGCATTACAAAACCATGGAAATGGCGTGCAAACTATATCAATCATTATTTGACCCACAGCTGAGATGCTGATTCCCCCTCTATCAGTGGTCCACCTCACTGAGATTAACTGGCATCGTATCTCAGTATCGAGGGAAGTTTTCAGTTCTTGCTACTGGTTCTATGTAAATTAATCCATTTTCTCCCGGTAAAAAAAACAAAATCGTTTAGCCTTATGGTCTCTGTTTAACTGTCATCAACTCAGCTCTGTGATATTATTGAAGATAAATGATCTGGGACCACAGCCTGTATCAGCACGGTGCTCAAAGGGTATGACATCAGACAAAGGCCTTGCAGTCTGTGAGAATTTCTAAATAAAACTTCCATTTTCTGACTATTTCCCCTCATGATGTCTTCTGATCTATCCAACTGACCCTTGTTTAGCAACCTTCTAATCACTCCCTGTTTCCAAATTGTGCAGTAGCACAGCTTAATGTGTGGCCATTTAGGAGAAATGGATAGAGCAGGGACAGGAATGATTGTTGTAGGTTCCCGGGTTTAGATGCATCATTAAGACAGGAAGGCACTGAAAGGGGGGAGGATGCCATTGTTAATCAGAGGCAGTATTACGGTGGTAGAAAGGATATTTGATGAAGACTTGTCTACTGAGGAAGTATAGGAAGAGGTTAGAAACAAAAACGGTGAGGTCACCCTGTTGACAGTTCTCTATAGACCTCTGAAACGTTCCAGAGATGTAGCGGAAAGGATTACAAAGAAGATACTGGATTGGAACGAAAATAACAGAGTAATTGTTATGGCGAACTTTAACTTTCCAAATATTGACGGGAAACGCTACAGTTCAAGTAAATTATATGGGTCAGTTTTTCTCAAATTTGTACGGAATGGTTTGCTGACACAGTATGTCGATAGGCCAACAAGGGACGAGGCCAAATTGGATTTAGTACTGGGTAATGAACCAGACCAGATGTTAGATTGGAGGTGAGCACCTCGGTGATACTGACTACAATTCAGTTGTGTTTACTTTAAAGATGGAAAGGGACAGGTGTTATAGCTGGGGGAAAGGCTATTATGATGCGATTATACTAGCTATTGCGTGTCCTTGATAAGGTTATACCTGTCAGAAAAGGAGGAAGTGGTCAAGTGAGGGTGCTGTGGTTTACTGAATAAGTTGCATCTCTTGTCAAAAGGAAGAAGGAGGCTTCCTTCTCCATGAGGTTATGCTGCACCTGTACAAATTCTGGTGCAGCCATACTTTGAGCAATGTGTACAGTTCTGGTCGCTGCATTATAGGAACTATGTGGATGCATTGTAAAAGGTGAAGAGGAGATTTGCCAGGATGTAGCCTGATATGCAGGGAAGGTCTTACAGGAAAGGATGAGGGACTTGAGGCTGTTTTCATTAAAGAGAAGAAGGTTGAGAGACATGCAAGATGATCACAGGATTAGATATTTTGGAAAGTGAGAACCTTTTTTCTTTGGATGATGATGGCTAGCGTGAGGGGATGTACTTTTAAAATGAGGGATGATAGATTTCAGACAGATGTCAGAAATAATTTCTTTACTCAGACAGTAATAAGGTCGTGGAATGTGCTGCCCGCCCAACAATAGTAGACTCACCAACTTCAAGGCCATTTAAATGAGTATTGAATAAACATAAGGATAAAATTGTAATAGTGTAGGTTAGATGGTCTTCAGATTGGTTTCACAGGTCAACATTGAGACCCGAAGGGCCTGTACTGTGACGTAATGTTCTATGTTCATGAACCTACAATGGGCCGAACAGCTTCCTTCTGTGATGTAACAATTCTGAGGTACTCTGACCCACAATAAAAGCTTTAGGTGCCTGGAAAGACAGGCTGATCCAGTCAAGGACATACACTGCACAATCATCCATCATCCCTTCCTGTTCTCTAATATGCAGCGGCCTCAAAAACATCTATCCAAACAAAATAGCTTGATTCAAATTCAAGCAGCCAGGAGGACGTTCACATGAGGGGATTTCTAGCGAAGGATTTAATGAATAATAAGATTTCAGAATAACACAAATAATATAACAATGTCACAACAGCACAATAATTGACAGCAGAGTAAAACTTACAGTACCAAACAGATCCAAGTTCAACATTGTGTTCGGTTTCGGACACTTTGCTATGGAAGGATGTTATTAAACTGAAACTTTACAAGGTTGTTACCAAGATTTAAGAGTCTGAGTCAGAGGCAGAGGTTGGAAATGCTGGGACATTTCTCTTGAGAGCAGGGGAGACTGAGGGGGGGGGGCATGAAGGGCTCTGAGAGGCTAGCCACGGCCCACATCAGTTCCCATCTCCCGGCCTGCTTCGATCCCCTCCAATTTTCCTACCAGTGGATTTTGTCCATAGCGGATATCATATCCCTGGAACATGTGGACAACAAGGACACCTGCGTCAGATTCCTGCTCATTGATTATAGCTCCATTTTCAACACCATTATCCCCTTCAGACTGACCACAATACTCTGTGACCTCAGTCTCAGCCCCGCCCTCTGAAATTGGATCCTCAGATTTCTGACCCACAGTCAGCAATCAGAGAAATTGTGCCTCTTCCACACTAACATTCACCACTGATATTCCAATGGATGTGTCCTCAGCCCCCACTATACTCCCTGTACACCCACGACTGTGTTGCTAAATTCAGAACGAACGATATCTACATGTTCACTGACGACACCGTCAGAGTAGGACAGATGTGTAATGATAGCAAGTCAACATAAAGAACATTCTCCTCACCTTTCAAAATCTTTGTTCCGTCAGCAGACTCGGAAACTTTGCATTCCATTCCCTCAACCAGGTGCTTGAGATATATTGTGAATATCTATGTTCCAAGCACCAATCATTGCGTTGCTACAAGAGCCTTTCAAACTGAAAACCACCCATTTGTTCCTAATTCACTGTTTCCTGTCAGCTCTCCCATTGTAACACCATGTCCATACATTATCCCCTATCCCATGTGCTTTTAGTTTGCATACGAGGCTTGGGACTCAATCAAAACTCTTGCTGAAAATCCAAGTTCATTGCCGCTATTTTTTATGTAATCAATCTATGAGTCAGTTTCACAAATATGTTTCTCATTTCATCCATATGTATGCCAATTATTTTCAGTTCCAATAATTTCTCCAAATTAGTTTATTTATTCATTTCATTCTATATCCTTTTCTCATCAGACTCAGCTTTTCTCCTATTGCTGGGAAGGCTTTGTTTCTATCTTTTTCTGTGAAGACAGAAGTGAAGTTGTTGTGTCATTTCTCTGTTCTCCATTCTCCATTCCCTGGTTTCAGACTGGAAGGAAGCTGAAACTTTGACTAAAAAGAACAGCAGTTGTCTATTCACCCAGTCCATGCCTCTTGAAATCTTAAGCCTGAATTACTTACCCAGTCAACTTTCTCTGCTCCAAAGTAAATAACTCGAGCTTAGCCAGCCTCTCTCCGCAGCTCATATCCTCCATCCTAGGGAACATCTTGGTGAATCTCCTCTGCACCTCATTCGGTAAAATCACATCCTTCCTTGAATGTGGCTCCCAGAACTACACAAATTATTTAATTGTTCCTTACCAAAGTGCTACATAAAACTTTTACAATCTTTAGGTCAGTGAACAAAGGCTTTATCGATGGTCCTGCTTAACTCATCAATGATCATATTCAGTCACATTCAGTGATTGGTGGAGAAGCACCCGCTGATCTTCCTAGTGTGCTGCCATTCATGGAGTCCTCCCCTGTCTGGTTCCTTCTTCCATAGTGTAGCACCTCATATTTATCAGGGTACATTCCATATGTCATTGACCTGCCCATCTGACCATTCATGTATATCTTCCTGTAACAAATTGCACCTCCCATCTCACGGCCAAATACCCGTTTAAATATTTATGTCAAACACAAACTTGCTTATCACACTCCCCCTACCCACTTCACATTCACAACATTTATGAATACCACAAGTAATAAGGGACACAGCACTGACATTAGTCACCAGTCACACAAACAGCCTTCTACCACGAAGTTGATTTTGGATGCAATTTGGTAAGTCACTGATAGGTCCTACCTGTTCACTGGTTATTCTGTTCTACTTGAGGTACCTGTAGAGTGTCTGGGGATTCTCCCTAATGTTGGCCTGCCAGCAGGTTACCACGTACTTGTGTTAGTCAGTCTCGTCCGAGTGAAGAATTTCCTCCTTATTACAGTCTTAAATGGTTTGTCCCTTATCCTGCCATTACTTGCCTTAAATGGAGAGTAGACAGCCAGAGAAACATCCTGTTTACTTCCACCTTGTCACATGTTTCATAGATTTTCTAAATGTCACTGTTGTTTGAAACTGGAGAGGCCACAAGTCAAGTCTCCCCATCAAAAAATCTTGATTTCTGACTGATTAATCTCGAGAATGTCCATTGCACGTCCTCTGTGATCAGTATACACTTTCTTAGATTGGGTTACCAACACTGTACACAATACTAGAGGTACTCTCTCACAAACACTGTCTGCAACTGCTTCATGATGTATTTCCATTTATACTCCGATTCCCTTAAACAAACTCCAACCTAACAATAACTTTCCAATTACATGTATTCCTCCAAATACTATTCACGTTAATTGCATTTACGAACTCACTGTGTGATTTCTTACAAAAAGACTTCTGAAAATCCAAACACACCACTTCCACTTGTTGTCCATTGTTTATGCTGCAAGACCAAAAATAAATCAAACAATTCCAAAGTTTGTCAGGTATGATTTCTCTGTCAGAAATGCAGAGTGATTCTGTGCAATGTTGTGGTTAATTTGTAAATTCCCAATATCACATCTTTTTGAATTGATTCCAACTGTTTTCCTACAAATGTCAAGCTACTTGATCTGCAGTTCTACACATTATCTCTTCTTCCCTACGTACATAGTTGGATCATGTTTACTACATTCCAGTTATCTACAAGGGCTTATGGTCTTTACATGATCTACAGTAAAATAAAACATAATCACCGACAGTTCAATTAGTATGCTGTTTTATTTCTGATATTTTGATATGAAGTACAGTCTGGCCCATCAGACTTAGCAATGATCAATCTAGCTCCATTTTCAAGTACTACCTTGTTGCTGATACGAACTGACTTTTGTCTTTAATTCCACCCAAGTCCCATGTAATCAATTGCTTTACACGGAGATTGTCTGGAGCTTTCTCCATGAAGACAGATGCAAAGTAGCTGGTTAGTTTATCTGCCAATTCCTTGTTCCCCACAATGAATTCTCCTTATAAACATTACAAATTTCCACATTTTATCTTGCTTTGTTTTCGTTGGTATAGGGATCGTTTGTATTCATGTTCTTTTTGATTTCCTAAACAGTTTCTTCATCCTTATTTACAGAAAAGTTCCGTTTCCACAACATCTGGAATTCTTCTGAAGCTGCCTCCTTTGGTTTAATGAACTATTTAAATTCTTATGTTAACCATCATTGAGTTATCTTCCATTTCTTTGGTGTTTATAACTTATTGATATGTATGTACTTTTCAGTTTTTGCATTATTTCTATCAATAACGTTGTTTGTCTCACACTAAATGTTATATTGTATTTTACCAATTCACGTGATCCTGTCGCCTTCGGGTTCCATGGTATTTGAGTGCAATGTTCAAAAATTGTATATTGCATGCAGGCGCCATGTAAAATGCAACATACTAATGTCATTATTCCTCAAAAGCTGCTTCAGAGCAAGGCTAGTAATTAGTCCTTCTGTCCACACAACACTACACCCGAAATAACCTGTTCTCTAGTTTGGTTCAAAACATACTCTTCAACCTACCTCATATACACTTACGACATTTATTTTTCACAGCATGAGCAATCATTTACTTAACACAGTTTAGATACAATTTTAGACCATCCAGTATTACTGCAGCAGCCACAATATTTGCACATCTAATTTCCGGTGAATAGGATGCACAAAATTGCGAAACAGTTTTGGTTTAGATATGTAAGACACCAATGTTTGTTCCTCCTTGTTGTTTGCAAGATCAACGCAAACTGATTCTGAAGAAGCTGAGGGATGTGCTCTGTGGTGTTATTAGTGACAGACGTGGACAAGACATTGGGAAGGCTGACCCCGATAGTGAGACGATCTGAAGGAATGCCCATCAATGCAGGACAAGCATCAATGACCTTCCCCGCTCTGCCAGGACAAATGTCTCCCTATTCCCTCTACTCCCTCACACTCTCTGTATATCTGTTACAGCACCTGTCCCCGAAATGGCTCTTGCTCCACCAGTCACACTATTGCATGCAACACCCTCTTTTCGAAACTCTCTTTATCACTGAAAGCAAATCGAGATTGAATTTATTGTTTTGCCAACATTGAACCAGTGAGACAATTTGATGTTGGGGATATAAAAATGTGGACATTTCGAAAATTGGGGAAAGAGCAGATGCCATCGAGACTGAAGAAGTCTGGGGATCAATCATCTTGCTCTGCAAGAAATTAGGAAATACTTAGTATCAGAGATATTTTCTCATATGAAATATATTCACAGTAAACAGAAATACGATGACCCAGGGAATTCAGCAGCCAGAAGAGGAACATCACAGAGGACGGCAGTGGCTGTGTGGTTTTGAAATCAAGTTGATGTAATATTCATGAGTGTGTTATTGAAACAGCATATTGTTAGAGAGTTGGGGGCAGTTGTTGGGGGTGGGGTGGTTGGTTAAAATTGTAAATAGTTGTGGCATAATGTACACTTTTACAGTTAAAAACAAATTGGTGCTATTTTCTTTAAATAGTGGAATTTGGGAGTTCGCTGTCAATCATTATCTAATAGATTACGAGGTGAGATGAGCTTTCCTGAGTGTTTGGTTTAATTAACAGAGGCTTTCACCACCATGTCCTAATATTTGCAAAGACCAACAGAGAGCAACAAAAAAAAAGGAGTGAGACCAGGGAAACCCAGTGGATGTGGTCGATCTAGACTTCCAAAAGACCGTTTATAAGGTGCCACACGGGAGGTTGCTGAGTAAGGTGAGGGCCCATGGTGTTCGAGGTGACCTACTGACATGGATTAAGGATTGGCTGTCTGACAGAAGGCAAAGAGTTGGCATAAAAGGTTCTTTTTCGGAATGGCAGCCGGTGACAAGCGGTGTCCCGCAGGATTCAGTGTTGGTGCCGCAGCTGTTTATTTTATATAATAATGATCTGGAGAAAGGGACTGGGGGCATTCTCGCGAATTTTGCGGATGACACGAAGTTAGGTGGAAAGGCAGGTAGTACTGAGAAAGTGGGGAGGCTGCAGAAAGATCTAGACATTTTGGGAGAGTGGTCCAGGAAATGGCTGACGAAATTCATTGTGAGCAAATGCGAGGTCTTGCACTTTGGAAAAAAGAATACAAGCATGGACTACTTTCTGAACGGTGAGGAAACTCATAAAGCCAAAGTACAAAGGGATCTGGGAGTGCTAGTCGAGGATTCTCTAAAGGTAAACATGCAGGTTGAGTCCGTGATTAAGAAAGCGAATGCAACTTTGTCATTATCTCAAGAGGGTTAGAATATTAAAGCAGTGATATGCTACTGATACTTTATAAAGCTCTGGTTAGGCCCCATGTGGTGTACTGTGTCCAGTTTTGGTCCCCACACCTCAGGAAGGACATACTGGCACTGGTGGGTGTCCAGCAGAAATTGACATGGATGATCCCTGGAATGGTTGGTCTAACATACGAGGAACGGCTGAGAATCCTGGGATTGCATTCATTGGCGTTGAGAATGTTAAGGGGAAATCTAATAGAAACTTACCGATAATACATGGCTTGGAAAGGATGGACGCTAGAAAATTGTTTCCGTTAGGCGAGGAGATTAGGACCCGTGGGCACAAGCTTACAATTAGAAGGGGGCAATTCAGAACAGAAATTTGGAGACATTTCTTCAGCCAGAGAGTGGTGGGTCTGTGGAATTCATTGCCGCGGAGTGCAGTGGAGGCCGGGATGCTAAATGTCTTCAAAGCAGAGATTGATAAATTCATGTTGTCACGAGGAATCAAGGGCTACGGGGAGAATGCGGGTATGTGGAGTTGAAATGCCCATTAGCCATGATTAAATGGCAGAGTGGACTCGATGTGCCGAATGCCCTTACTTCCACACCTAAGTCTTATGGTGTCTTATGGAGAAGATTAAATATGAGGTAAGTAAGCCAGTCATGTAAAGAAAGACTGCAAGAGCTTCTTTCGATTCATAAAGGACAAACGAGAGGCACGAATGGGCATCTGGTCGCCAGAACTTGACACAGGAGAGATAGTAATATGGAACAAGGAAATGGTTGAGGAGCTGAAAAATTACTTCGTGTCAGTCTTCACGGTTGGACACAGGAGTAATATCCCAAACATTGAAAAGACTTAGTGGACAGACCTGAGTAAGGTGGCCATCACCTAGGAAAAGGTGCTGGGAAAACTGAATGGCCTGAAGGTAAGTAAATCACCTGGACCAGATGGACTCCACTCCAGATTTCTAAGGCAGATAGCTGATGGGACAGTGGAGGCGTTGGTGGTGATCTTTCAGGAATGTCTCGAATCTGGGAGATTCCCAGAGGACTGGAAAATCGCTAACGTGATACCCCTGTTTAAAAAGGGACAAAAACAAAAAACCAAACAATTACAGACTGACTAATCTAAACTTGGCTCTGATAAGATCTTGGAATCCATTGTGAAGGATTAGATTTCTGAATACTTGGGTGTGGATGATGAATTAGGGCAAAGTTAGCATGGTTTCATCAAGGAGAGGTCATGCCTGGAGAATGTGGTAGAAACCCTTGAGGACGTAACGAGCAGCTTTGACCAAGGACAGCCAATGTATGTCATCCACCAGGGCTTCCAATAGGTCTTTGACAATGTTCTGACAGGAGGCTACTGAATAAGGCAAAGAGTCCATGGTTTTAGAGGCAAGGTGCAAGCATGGATAGAAGTTTGGCTGTCTGGCAGGAAACAAAGAGTGTCGATAAAAGTGTCCTTCTCAGGATGACAGCCAGTGACAAATGGTTTTCCATAACGCTCAGTGTTGGGACCACAACTTTTCACTTGATACATTAATGATCCTTGTTGTGGTTCTGTTCGCCGAGCTGGAAGTTTTTGTTGCAAACGTTTCGTCCCCTGGCTAGGAGACATCATCAGTGCTCTGGAGCCTCCTGCGAAGCGCTTCTTTGATGTTTCTTCCGGTATTTATAGTGGTCTGTCCTTGCCGCTTCTGGGTGTCAGTTTCAGCTGTCCGCTGTAGTGGTTGTATATTGGGTCCAGTTCGATGTGTTTGTTGATGGAGTTTGTGGATGAATGCCATGCCTCTAGGAATTCCCTGGCTGTTCTCTGTCTGGCTTGCCCTATGATAGTAGTGTTTCCCCAGTCGAATTCATGTTGCTTGTTGTCTGAGTGTGTGGCTACTAGGGATAGCTGGTCGTGTCGTTTCGTGGCTAGTTGATGTTCATGTATGCGGATTGTTAGCTGTCTTCCTGTTTGTCCTATATCGTGTTTTGGGCAGTCCTTGCATGGTATTTTGTAAACTACATTAGTTTTGCTCATGTTGGGTATCGGCTCCTTTGTTCTAGTAAGTTGTTGTCTGAGCGTGGCTGTTGGTTTGTGTGCCGTTATGAGTCCTAAGGGTCGCAGTAGTCTGGCTGTCAGTTCTGAAACGCTCCTGGTGTATGGTAGTGTGGTTAGTCCTTTTGGTTGTGGCATGTCCTCGTTCCGTGGTCTATCTCTTAGGCATCTGTTGATAAAGTTGCGCAGGTATCCATTTTTGGCGAATACCTTGTATAGGTGTTCCTCTTCCTCTTTCGCAGTTCTGGTGGACTGCAGTGTGTTGTGGCTCTTTTGAATAGTGTCCTGATGCAGCTTCGTTTGTGTGTGTTGGGGTGGTTACTTTCATAGTTTAGGACTTGGTCTGTGTGTGTTGTTTTCCTGTGTACCCTTGTGGTGAATTCTCCGTTCGGTGTTCTCTGTACTATCACGTCTAGGAATGGGAGTGGGTGGAGTTAGACAGGAACTTGTAGGGGTTGGCTGGATGAGCTTGCTTGCAGTTGAAAGGACTTCTGGCAAGTGGGAGGATTTTAAAAGTGAAATGTCTACAATTCAAGGTCTGTATGTTCCTGTGAGGGTAAAAGACAAGTTTGGAGGGAATAGGGAACCCTGGATGTCAGGGGATATTGAGGCTTTGACCAGCAAAATGGAGGCGTGGCTCAAATCCATGCAGCTGGGATCAAGGGAATCGTGGCGGTGTGCAGGGGATGCAGGAGTTTACTGAAGATGGAAATCAGAAGGGTGAAAAGGGAGCACAAGAAAGCCTTGCATGAGAAGATTAAGGTGAGTCCAAAGACGTTCTTTAAGTATATTAAATTAAAAGGAATAACTAAATAAGAATATGACCCCTCAACGTCCAAAGTGGACATGCATGTCTGGAACCGTAGGAGATTTGCGAGCTTCTCAATGAATATTTCTCCTCTGTCTTTACCGTGGAGAAACACATGAAGACTTGGGAGCTTAAGAAAGGTCATGATGTTATCTTGGATTGAGTCAATATCACAGGAGAAGACATGTTGGATGCATTAGAATGTATGAAGGTGGATAAATCTCCTGGTCCTAAACAGATGCATCCAAGAACACTGCAAGAGGCTACCAAGGAAACTACAGGGACCTGGGTGATAATATTGCATCATCGTTAGCCACAGGTTAGGGTCTAGAATATTGGAGGGTAGCAAATGTGCCATTATTCAGGAAGGGAAGCAAAGAAAAATCTGGGAACTATAGGCCAGGAAGTCTAACATCTGTAGTGCGTAGGTTACTTGAGAAAAATCTGAGGGCTAGAAGTACATGCATTTGGAATGACAGCATTTGATTAGAATTTTTTTTTCAGATTCACCACAGTATGGAAACAGGCGTTTGGCCCAACAAGGTCACACCGACCCTCCAAACAGTAACCAACCCAGTCTCATTCCTCGACCCTATATTTACCCCTGACGAATGCATATAACACTATGGGTAACTTAGCATGGCTAATTCACTTAACCTGTACATCTTTAGATTGTGGAAGGAAAATGGAGCACCCGGAGGAAACCCACACAAACACAGGGAGAATGTGCAAACTCCACACAGAGAGTCTCCCGAAGCTGGAATCGAGCCAGATCCATGGGACTGCGAGGCAGCAGTGAGCCACCATGCCACACTTACTTGTTGTCAACACAGTTGAAAGACACAGGTACAAAATCTAGTCTGCCCTTCACCCATGATGCAAATCCAATAAAACATATCATGGATAGTTTATTCTCCCCTGAAAATGTCATATTATTATTATTTATTATTGCTTTTTATTATTTATTTTAATAATTATTATTAATTGCTGATTTTAGACTGAACAGATTGCGTGGCTTTGTAAGCCTTATATTACGGAGCCTTTAACAGGTTACCCTTGGAATTAGAGCTGATCTTATTGAAACATGCTAGACTTTCAGGAGAATGGATCAGGTAGATACCAACTGGGTGTTTGTATAGTCCGACCTTGTTGTCATTGTCATAGAATGTGTACAGTGTGTATGCAGGAAATTCTGCCCATTGAATCCAAACCGAACCACTGAGCTGCATCCCACTCAGACCTGTCTCCCTACCCCATCCATGTAATCTTATATTTTCCATGAATAACCCACACATCCCTGGGCACTATGGGCAATCTCACATGCCGAATCCACCCTAAGCTGCACGTCTTTGGACTGTGGGAGGAAACTGGAGCATTGTGAGGAAACCCACACAGACACGGGAGAATGTTCAAACTTCACTCAGAGAGTTGCGTGAGGTTGGAGTTGAATCCAGCTACTTGGTGATGTGAGGCAGACATATTATCCACATGTCCACCATGCTTCTCTGTTAGTACGATTCGTTACCTGTGGCTGATTGAAGAAATCTGCCTGACTTATTCCTTTATCTGAACCTGACTCAGTCTGAGACCTTTATCATCGGCCATATCACCAAGCTGGAGTGAGACTAGAAAAGGAAACAGGGACAACCTGCAACCTCAGTCAGAGCAGGAATGAGGAGAAGTTCACAACGTGGGATTTCTTTCAAGTGGGAATTCTCTTCCCAGAGGTTTATAATCTTTATGTTAGAGCAAGGCTGGCTGGCTTCGTCTGATTTTCCATAGACAGGTAAATCAGGGATAATGGTGCATTGGGAGAAAAGAGCAGCTGGGACCACAATGAGATTAGCCACGACCTTATTTACTGCTGGAGTAGTGTCAAAGGGCCGAATGGGCCATTCGTGTTCCTCAGCCCATTGTTCTGATGTTCCATTTATCCCTTCGGACCTGCTACACAGGGGCAGATCCAGGCCAGTCCGGTGGTTAGGTTCAGTGTCGGAAATGTACTTGGAAAATCCAGGCTGGACAAGAAGTGTCCCCACCCCCAATCCCTGTTTCCAGGCTTCCCCACTCTGTAACTTCTGATCCAGTTGGGAGTCATGCTACAGACACAGATTTCATGTGAATACCGCCCCCATACCCTATCCAGGGTTAACTTAAACAATTCTTCTGCTCTCCATGAATACAACATTGTACAACACGACTGCCGGGAAAACAAACAGTTACTTTCCAAAGGAATAGCATGAGAATGTAAGAAATGCGAACAGGAATAGGCCATTCGGCCCGTCAAGCCTGCACTGTCATTCAATTAGATCATGGCTGATCTACTCTACGGATAACCCTTGTACCCCTCAACTCACTGACATGTCAAAAACCTATCCACCCCGTCTGTAAATACATTCAGTGTCCCAGCCTCCACAACTCTCTGGGTTAGGAAATTCCAGACATTCATTACCTTCTGAAAGAAGAATTTTTTTTTTTGTATTTCGGTTTGAAATTGATCTCCCTTATTCTGCATTATGTCCCTTGTCAAGTCCCTTCTCTAACTTGTACATTTCAGTAATATCATGCTCATTCATTTCAACTGCATGACTAATCGCCTCACCATTTGAGACGTTCTCATTAATTCAACCATTTCTTCCGAGGAACCCGTCTAATGTGCCAACCTAGTTTCTTGCTGCTTCAGCATGTTGACCTTGTGTTTCCTACACCGAACACTCCAATCCTTTTGTATTGTTCCTTTTTGGGGAGTCCTTTTCATTAAATAACAGCCTGCCTTTTGGTTCTCAGTATCATCCACAAACTCGGATGTATATTGCACTCGCCGTCAGGCTATCAGTATAGATTGTAAATAACTGATATCATCGGATTCATATTTGTGGTACTTCAGTAGATACACTTTATCATAAAGATCCAATTAATCCTGACTCCGATTTCTAAGTTTTAACTAATCATCATTCCATGCTAATACTGTATTCATCGTACTGTGAGCTCCTATCTCGTGCAAGAAACTTTACTTTGTAAACTCTCTGGAAAGCCTTGTGTCTATCAGTTCCCCTTTATTAAGTCCGCTTGTTACATTCTCAGGGATCTCGAGAAAAGCTTTGCATGATTTTACAGACAAAATATAGTTTCCATTTCACAAACCATGCTGGCTCTGCGTGAAGCTTTTCTAAATGCCCTGCACTCCTTCCTTAATAATAGACTCTTGCAGATTCCCAGCAATAAGGGTTAGGTAAATGGTTCTTGCTTTCTGTCTCATTCCTTTCTTGAGGATAGGCACCACATTGGAGGCTCTCCAGTTTCGCTGAAACACTCCTGTAATCCAAAGAGTTATGGAATATTACTCACAGTGCCGCTAGTCACTCTATGAACACTTCTTTTAAAACCAGCTATGAATTACTGCTGATCTGTCTACTCTTAACCTTATCTGTCTGATAAAAACCGGTTCCTTTTGTTATAAACACTTGCCTTCTGTTACCAATTTGTTAATATCATTGAAATACCTACACTGCATTCCCCTGTGGTGAATGTTGCAAAATACTGGTGCAAATTATCTGCCTGTTTTCTCTCGCCAGTTCCCCAGTCGCACCCTCCAAATAATCTAAGCGTACTTTCCCGATGTCATTTCTCCAAAGGTCACACACTCATGTTGAACGTCTTCATCCATTCTCGGAAAAGCTCGAATGCTTGTTTCTTTATATATATATATATATATATATATATATATATATATATATAAAATCTTGCCAGTTTACTTGCATAATATCTTTCCTTCCCTTTTCCTCGCTTTCTGGATTCATACAGTCATATAGCTCACAAATAGACCCTTTGATCCAACCTGTCCATGCTGACCAGGTTTTCCAAACTAAACTAGTCCCATCTGCTTTCATTTGGCCCATATGCCTCTAAATACTTCCCATTCATATGTTTGGCCATATGTAGTTGTGCTCACAACCTCCACTCTTCATCTGATAGCTCATTCCATACCCACACCACCCTCTGTGTGAAAAAGTTGCCCTTTCGTCCCTTTTAAATGTTCCTCCTTTCACCTTAAAGCTATGTCCTCTATGTTTGAACTCCTTTCTCCTGCGGAATAGACCTTGGCTATTCACAGTAGCCATACCTCCCGTGATTTTATTAACTTCTGTAATATCATCTCTCAACCTCCTACAATCCATCTGATTCTAACTTCAAGAACAAGCATTATATTAAAAAAACAGCAGTGTAAATTTGAAACAATATTAAAAATGTCAGGTAAACAACACTCAGCCACAAACTTCATACTGTGGTTTGTTTTTCTCCATGTTAAAACATTAAGGCAGCATGAAAATCTTACGAGCGGCAATAAGAAGTAAAACACCTGAATTTTTTTGTCTGAAGGGGGAGATCATCTCTACAGTGAAAACGTATCTCTGGCCAGATCTATATAATTCCACATGGTCAAAATTCTCCCTCCTCATCCACCCATGACATTGTGTGGCTGTGTCTTCTTTATCTTGCACAAAATAGAGAGAAATCCTTTCTCCCATTTACATCTTAAATTCAACCCATTTACATCATCTTCTAGTACACTACTGCTAAAAAAAACTATATATATTTTGCCCCGCCCTCTTTCCATGACACCCATGCACACCTCTCTCAAGAGATTAAAAACCCATTTTCCAATCCTTTTCAATTCTGAAGAAGTGTCATATTGGGATTGAAACACTAATTCTGTTTCTTTGTCTCTGTAGATGTTGCCAGACCTGCTGAGTTTCTCCAGAAATGAAGAGGTACAGAACAACTTTTCAATTAAACAAATAACTGTGGATACTGGAAATAAAACTGCAAATATTTCTGGAGAATCTGTGAGCTTTGTAGAAGGGTCACTGGACCAGAAAGAGTAACTCCGCTTTCGCTCCAGAAGATACTGCCGACCTGCTAAGTTTCTTCAGCAATGGCTGTTTTTGAATAAGTTCCAAAGACGTGTCAAAGCTGCCCAAACGCCCTGTCAAACACGGAACGCCACACATTGTGGACTGACCGATGACACCAGGTGCACACATTCATTGGCTCTGAAATTGCATCCAGCTGGCTTCACTGACACGACAAAGCTCTTAATCAGGGTCAGGGAGAGAAACAGAGGGAAACACATTCACTTCAAGTTCAGATGATGGCTTACAGGAATGGAAAAGATTCAGATGAATATGTTAAAGTACTTGAGGAATGCAACAGATTGGAGGCGTGACACTACGAAGAGACCCTGAGCAGAATGTAAATACGAAAATGGACGTGTTACCACATCAGAAATCAGGTTAGCTCACTGAGTACAGGGCTGATGGGTGAATGGGTCTCGATGTGAACTGGGGGTGGGGGGGGGGTTGCGGGGGCAGCGACTTGAATTGAAAATGCAGATATTACAGCTCAACTGGGTTATCATGTGGTCCTGTAGATCACAGCAACAACAGAATTATATTCAACCACAATCTATATTTTTTCCAGAGATAATTCATCAGGCTACCATTAACATAAACTGATCGATGGTTCAATGACGAGTGTCGGTGAACATGCCAGGGTCAGAACCATGTGTACCTAAACCTGATAACAATCAAATAAAACTATGGTACTTGACCGGTTGCATTCTAACCAGCAGAACTAACAACTGATCAAGAGGAAAAAGTTATAGCAAAACTAACGGACCAGATCTAAACTCTGCAGTCCTGCTATATCCAGGCATAAGTGTCCATGGATCATTAAACAACTTAGTGGAGGAGAGGACTCCACAAATACTCCCATCCTAAACAATGGAACTGCCCTGACCATCGGTGTAAAAGACAAGTATGTATTCTCTGCACCATCCTCAGCCAGAAATGTTGGGTCATCATGATTCCCACAGAATCACAGATGCCAGTCTTAATTCAATTCGTCACATGAAGAAACAGCTGAACACAGTAGCTACCACAAAGGCCATGGGGCCTGACCACATTCCTGTTATAGGACTGAAGACTTGTGCTGCACAACAAGCCGTGTCCCTGGGAAAGCTGTTTCATTCCAGCTCCAACTCTGACATATCCCTGGCAATTTGGAAAGTTACTCAACTATGTCCAGTCCCCTAATAGGAGAATAATTACAATCTGATAATTTAACATCCCCTCAGTCTCATCACGACAGGCAAATTGGTGGGAGTTCTTTTTGACAGAGCTTTCAAGCAGCACGAATATACTCTGCTCAGTGTGGTTTCTGATATGTCCTCATGTGGAGTTGGTGCAGTTGTGTAAATGTCACTAGATTATTAATCCAGACCAGGATAATGCTCTAGCAGCTGATGGTAGTTAAAAGCCATTAGTAAAATATTGAGATGTAATGTTTGGTGTCAGTAACAGTGACCTTGAAGCCAATGTTGATTTTAAACACCAATTTCCTTCCCTAATGTACTTTCAGGAAGTTTTTCCCGTGCTTTCCTGGTCTGGCCTAACAGTGACTGCAGACGCACAGGTAAGTGATAAGTTCTTTGATGGTCTCTAAATTGGTCAAGGAAGGCACTCAATAGCTTGAAACGGCTCTGAGGTCTTAAAGGATAAACCCAGACCACACAACCGGCAACTAGCTTGTTTTCGGAAAAGGGATTGCGAAACACAGTCCTATCCTCTGGACAGATGCTGCCTTCCTAATGTTTGGAAGTTTGTGAGGGGAAGCTTGTTCAGGGAGAACTGGAATTCCACATCGGCATCACGTGGTCAGCTTTACTGCAGATGCACAGGGAAACGAGCAGGCCATTCGACACATTGAGCCTTCTCCATTCTAGCTCATCGAGAAAATCTCCTCAATGCATTTTTCCCACACAGTGCTTATATCAGTTAGTACATGAAAACATCGGGACATATAAAATAAGAATTACTGTGATCCTTTCTGTCCATCAATATTTGCTCCTCCATTAAATATGCAGAGAGTCCTCTGATAAAAACATGTTTATTAAACACAATTGGCTGCAACACATTTCGTGAATTGTGCACCTTTTTTTACAACACAAGCTCTGTTCCGTGATTTCTTGGCTGACACCAGCTGAACAGCAAAACCTGGCCTCAGGATCCTCTGTCTGCAAAATGCACCCTCAGTGTGTTCGGCGAAAACAGGAATTCAATACGCTCTGCAAGCCTTAAACCTTAACCTACATTTAGAAGGAACTTTACTTCAAACTAGGGGGAGAATTTTAGGGAGAATTAGAATTCTCCATCAGCATCAAGTGGTCAGTCTGCCCCTCGTGCTTTCTGGTGAAGAGCTTGGTGAAAGGTACAGTGCTGTAGTCAGTGACTATAGTAGGAAAGTGTTACATTTATTGTGCTATTTCTTTACAATATATGCTTTGAGGATATACTTAGACTGTGCTAGTGTGTGTGTGTGTCAGATTAACTTTAGTTTTTGGCTTTTACTGATATTCTGTGGATTTGCCTCTCCACCTCCTTTTCCCACAGGCCGCATTATTAATATTGCAAGATTTTCTACAACACCGCGTTGTACAGGAACACAGCTGTAACGTTATTGGAGAATAATCTGTAATGATATCTGATCCTCTATCTTCACTCCACTCCTGCCCTCTCCTATGCCTTTATAGTGTCTTGGAATCCTTACGTATATTCACTGCCTTGGCTTCCACAGCCTGATCTGCGAGAGAGTTCCCCAGGTTCACCAGTCTCTGAGTGCAGACATTTATTCTCATCTCAATGCAGAGTGATCTGTCTGGACTTAATACTGTGGCCCCTTGTTTTAGACATCCCAGTCAGGGGAATTATCATCCCTGCTTTCAATCTGTCTCGCCCTGTCAAAGTGTTATATATTTCACTTATTTTCCTGAAGCCCATGGAATACATGCCCAGTCGTCCCAAACTCTGCTCCCACAATAAGACAGTCATCCCAGAGATCAGTGGGGTTATCCTTCACTGCTCTCCCTCAAGTCAAGTTTATCCTTTATTAGGTAATGAGACCAAAACTGCGCTCAGTATTGCACAATGTTCGAGATGTGTTCTCATTAAGGCCCTGTACAGCAGCAGCAAGTCACACTTACTCCTGGCCTCAAATCTGCTTGAAATGAAGATCAACATCCCATTTATCTTCCTAACTATTTTCTGTTCCTGCAATATTGCTTTCACTGACTGGTGCACGGGGAGATCCAGATCCTCTACAATGTTACAGTTCCCCACTTGGTGGGTCTACGTACACTGGTCAGTGTGCCAATGCCATTCCCAGTATTGACTTCTGGCTTCATAACTCACTGTCCTGCATGGAGCTCAGAGGTCTGAAAGAAGAAAACAAAAATGCAGTGTAAGTTTCTTTTTGATCAGCATTTTTTTCAAACAACCCCTTTTCAAATGGTAGACTGCCGTTCTGTTTTTCCAATCATAGTGCACAAAGTCACATCTCCCCCCATTGCTCTCCATCTGCCGCATATTGGCCCAGTCACTCTGTTTGTCTCAAACACGTTGGAGCTTTTTTACATCCTTCTCACCCACTCACAACCCAAAATGATTTAGTATCATCAGCAGACTTGGGAATATTGCATTTGATTCACTCAACTAAAAAAATGGTGTGTATTGGAAATATCTGGAAGCCAAAGCCCGATTCCAGCTATATCACCCAGGGCTTCCACTCAATAAATGTTGTATTCCTTCTCCCTGCTTCCTATCAGCTCTCCCATTCGAAAACCATGTCCACGTGTGGGTCGCAGTCCCATAAGATTAGAATTTGTATAGTAGGCTTGGGGCTTTATCAGTAACGTTCTTGAAAACCCAATCGTATTGTATTGATTGCTTCTCCATAATTTTGCAAGTCACTTTCTGAAATATGATTTCGATTTCATATGTTTCTGCTGACTTTTTCTTCGCCCATTACTTTATTCCCATTACTTTCTCTACAACTCCTTAGTTGCTAATTTCATTCTATTCCTTTTTTTCCCCCACCAGACTAAAGTTTCCTAGTATTGTTGGGAAGATTTCTTTTTTGTTTCTTTTTCGTCTGTGAAGACATAACTTTAGCACTAGCTTCATAGTTCTGTCTTTTCCCTGTTCTCCATTCAGCATTCTCTTTTTCAAATTCACTGTTGCAACACTTGTTAATACACTCCTCAGGAACTCATCAATTCCTATCTTAAGATGCTCAATGATTGACCTTCCACAGTGATACAATCATAGGAGCACAGACTCTGTATCGTCAGAAATACAGCGTGGACTACATTCGTCTCACTTCCCTACGTGAACCCCATAGACATGAATGTTATGCCACTTCAAGTGCACGACAATGTATTTTTATTGGTTGTTAGGTTAGCTGTACCAACTGCCTTTTCAGGAAGTGCATTCCCCAACATCTTCTGCATGAAAACCAATCCTAAAATCCTCATGAAACTTCAAACCCTTCACTTTATAGGGTGCTCCCTTGTTCTTCACCTTTGCCTAAAAAGAACAACTGCTGTCTATCCATCCTGTCCAAGCCCCACGCAATCTTATTCTTCTGAATCACAGCCGCCTCAGCTTTCTCTGCTCCAAAGTAAACAACCTGAGCTTATCCAACTTCTCTCCATTACTGATACGCTCCATCCCAGGGAACGTCCTGCTGAATCTCCTCTTCACCCCCTCTAGTACAATCACATCCTTCCTGTAATGTGGCTCCCAGAGCAACACACAGCATTCCATCTTGGCCTAACCTAAGTTCCACATAGCTCTTATAATCTGTGTCTCGATAAATAAAGGTTATGTTTATGATTCCCCTATATGTTCTCAATTTGTGCATTAATCTGTCTAGACCCATTCAGGCATGGGTGGAGAAACACCCTCTAAGCTTCCTCGTGTGCTGCCATTCATTGAATACTCCGCTGCCTGGTTCCTTCTTGCAAAGTACATCACCTCATATTCATGAGGATTACGTTCAATCTGCCAATAATCCACCCACATATTTACAACTTTGGTTGATATCTATTGCTCTTTTCTTGATGTAATGCGATTATAATTGAGCAATGTAACACCAAAGACATTCGGGAGGAGCTGGCAAAATTTAATTGGAAGGGAAAAAGTGAGGACTGCAGATGCAGGAGATCAGAGCTGAAAATGTGTTGCTGGAAAAGTGCAGAAGGTCACGCAGCATCCAAGGAGCAGGAGAGTCGATGTTTCCGGCATGAGCCCTTCTTTAGGACTCCTGAAGAAGGGATCATGCCCGAAACATCGACTCTTCTGTTTTATTGGAAGGGAAGCCGAGCAGGGAAGTCCATGGAGCAGCAAAGGCAGGAAAATCTGGGGATAATTCGGAACATAATGAAATTCATCCGAAAGAAGATGAAACATACTCATGCAACGACAAGGCAACCATGAATGATAAGGCAAGTAAGGGGCAGCATCAAACCAAAACAGAAAACATACAATGTGATGAAGATTATTGGGAATGCATAGAATTCATTCGCTTTGGAACGACATAAAGCTGGCTTCACTGACACTACAGAGCTCTTAATCATGGTCAGGAACGGAAACAGAGGGAAACACATTCACTTTAAGACCGAAGATGGCGTTAATGAAGTAAAAAGATTCAGATGAAATGAACAGTTGAATTAAAATCAGTTAAATGCTTTTGTGAAATGTGTCTAATTGAAAGCATGACCCGGAGAGAGACCCTCAGCAGAATGAGAATTTTAGAAAATGGAAGTATTTCTACATCAGAAACCAGGTTAGGTCACTGAGTACAGGGCTGATGGGTGAATGGGTCTCAGTGAGAATTGGGGAACCGACAGCGGAAGTTCATTGCAGATATTGCAGCTGGAAACTGCGTATTCATGTCATGCTGTAGACCACAGCAGCAGGAGAAGCAGACTTGCATTCAACCACAACCTGTAACTTTTTTTCCCAGGATAATCATTTAGTTTGCTATTGCCATCAACATGATCTATGACTCAGTGACGTGTGTGGGTGAACGTGTCAGGGTCAGAACCACATGAACCTAAATCTGATGCTAACCCATTAAAGCTAGTGCACTTGACCAATAGATCTGATTGAAGCTCTGCAGTCATTCCACATTTAGTCATAAATGGTGATGGACGATTAAACAAACGACGCAGGAAAGGGCTCTACAAACATCCCCATCCTAAATAACGGAAAAACCCTGCACCCTCAGAGTAAAAGACACGGATGTAGTATCTGCATCATCCTCAGCCAGAAGTGTTGAGTGGATGATCTACCTCACCCTCGCCATGATGCCCACAGAATCACAGATGCCAGTCTTCAACAAATTTGATTCGCTGCACGTGACATGAAGAAATAGCTGAACACAGTAGATACGACAAAGGCAATGGGCCCTGAACCCATTCCTGCAATAGGACTGAAGACTTGTGTTGCACAACAAGCTTTGTTCCTGGGGAAGTTGTTTCATTCCAGCTCCAACTCTGATACCTCTCTGGCAATGCAGAAAATACTCAACTATGTCCACTTCCATAAGAGAAGAATAATTACAATCTGACCAATTACCACGCCCTAAGTCCTCTCACGATGCTCAAATTGGTGGGAGTTCTTTTTGAAAGAGCTGTCAAGCAACACAGGAATAACCTGCTCAGTGTGGTTTCCGATAGGTCCCCATGGGGAGATGGTGCTATTGTGGAAATATCATTGGATTACTAATATAGGCAATGATAATGCTCTGGCAGCTGGTGGAAGTTAAAAAAAAACAATTAATAAAACATTGAGATAGAAAATCTGGTGTCAGTAATAGTTACCCTGAAGCCAAAGTCGATTATAAACATCAGTTTACATCCCCAATGTACTTTCAGGAAGTAAATCTCCCGTGCTTTCCGGGTCTGACATAAAAGTGACTCCAGACACACAAACATGCGATATACTCTTCAATGGTCTCTGAAATGGCTCCAGAATTATCATCACTACTTGTAATCTGTCTCACCCTGTCAGAGTTTGATATATTTCACTAAGATATCCACTCTTTTTGCTAAAGCACATGGAATGTAGGTTCAGTCGACCCAAACTCTGCTCCCACAACAAGCCTGTCATCCCAGAGATCAGTCTGGTCATCCCTGACTGCTCTCCCGCAGTGTCAGCATTGTCCGTTATTAGGTAAGGAGACCAAAACTGCACACAATACTGCACAATGTTCGAGATGGGGTCTCATCAAGGGTCTGCACAGCTGCAGTAAAACACCCTGACACCTGGACACAAATCCCCCTGCAATGAAGGTCCAACACCCCATTTAATTTCCTAACTGTTTTCTGTTCCTGCAAAAAAATACTTTCAGTGACTGGTGTACAGGGAGATCCAGATCTTTTTCAATGTTACAGTTACCCAACTGTTGGGTCGATGTACACTGGTAAGTATCCCGATGCCATTCCCAATATTTCTTCCGGCTTCAGAACTCACTGCCCTGTATAGACGGCGGAGGTCGGTGAAGAATGAAACAAAAAGAATCATAAGTCCCTTTATGGAGTAACATTTTCCAACCTTTTCAACTGGTAGGCTACTGGTCTCTTTTTCGTATCAAAGGGTACAACGTCACACCCACCCACATTACTCTTCATTGCCCCGTATTTGCACATACACTCCACTTGCCTCAGTCACCTTTTACATCCTCCTCACCCACTCATAATCCAACATCGATTAGTGCCATTAGCAGGCTTGGAAATATTGCATTTGATTCCCTCGACCAAAAGTTTGGTGTGTATTTGAAATAGTAAGAGCCCAAACACTGAATCCTGCTAAACCCCCGAGTCTTCTGCTGTAAAAAAAAGATTTATTCCTACTCACTGTTTCCTGTTAGCTCTCGCATTGTAAAACCATGCCCTTCTGTTAGCTAGCCCAAGTCCCATAGGATTCGAATTTGCATAGTAGGCTTGGGGCTTTATCAAAAATCTTTCTGAAAATCCAATTGTATTGTATTGATTGCTTCTCCGTAGTTTTGCTGAAAGTCAGTCTCTCAAATATGATTCCCATTTGATAAATCTCTGTTGCCTTTGTCTCAGTCCCACTACTTTCCGTTAAAGTACTGTCTCCATAACGTTTATTTGCTGATTGTTTTCTACTCCCTTTTTCTCTCTCACCAGATGAAGCTTTCCTTGTATTGCTGGGAAGATTGTTTTTTTGTTTTGTTTTCTTCTGTGAAGACATAACTGAAATATTTGCTGCATTGTTCTGCTATTTCCCTCTTCTCCATTCTCCATTCTCTGGTTTCAGACTATAACGAAGCTGCACGTTGTTTTCTCTTAATTTTGCCATTGGCGTACTTTTTGAAACAGTTACAAGTTCCCTCTTATTACCCTATAGAGTGTTCCGAAACCCATCAATTCCTGTCATAAGCTTCTCAATGATTGACCTTGCACAACCATGCACTCATCAGAAATACAGCACCGTCTACATTAGTCCCACTTTTCTACACGAATATTATGACACTTCAAGAGGTCATCTAAGTACTTTGGAACAGATGTGAGATTACCCCTGGCAAGTCCCTCTTTGATAGTGCGTTCCAGACTTCAAAACCCTCTGGGTGAAAAATGATCCTCAAGTCCCCTCTGAATCTTAAACCCTTTACTTTAAGAATCTGTTCCCCCTTGTTCTTCTCCCTCTGACTAAAAGGAACAGCTGTTGTCTATCCACCCTGTCCATATCCCTCATAATCTTTTCCTTCTGAATCACATCCCCCTCAGCCTTCTCTGCTCCAGTGTAAACAACCCGAGCTTACCCAGCCTCTCTCCATTGCTGATATGCTCCATCCCAGGGAACATCCTGGCGAATCTCCTCTGCAACCCCCTCTAGTGCAATGACATCCTTCCTGTAATGTGGTTCCCAGAGCTACCCAAAGTATTCCATCTTGGCCTAACCAAAGTTCTGCATAGCTCTTATAATGTGTGCCTCGATGAATAAAGGCTATGCTTAAGCTCCCCTTTGCTTTCTCAACTTGTGTATTATCCTGTCCAGTCATATTCAGGGATGCGTGGAGAAGCTCCCTCTGAGCTCCCTAGTGTGCTGCCATTCACTGAGTACTCCCCTGTCTGCTTCCTTCTTCCAAAGTGCATCATCTCATATTTATCAGGGTTACATTCCATCTGTCATTGATCTATCCATTCCATCTGCATCTTCCTGTAACATAAAACCTTCCTCCTCACTGCCAACCAAACGGTCATTCGTTGTATCAAACACAAACTTAGTTATCACACTCTCCCTACCCCTCGTCCATATTCACAGATACACCACTTATGAATATTACAAATCATGTGGTTATAGATCACACAACACCAGGTTATAGCCCAACAGGTTTATTCGGAGACATTAGCTTTCGAAGCGCTGCTTCTTCATTAGGTGGTTGTGCGTTTTGAAAGCTCGTGCCTCCGAATAAACCTGGTGTTGTGTGATTTTTAACTTTAGGCATCCCAGTCCATGACTGGCACCTCTGAGTCTCAAATAATAAGGGACACAACACTGCTCCCTGTCGTACAGCATTGGACACCGGCCTCCAGTCACACAAACAGTTTTCTACCACCACCCTCTGTCTCCTACCACTAAAGTTGATTTAGATGCAACTTGGCAAGTCACTAATGTCTCCTACCTATTCCCTGGTTATTCTGTTCCACTTTACACACTTGCTGAATACCTGGGGAATCTCCCTAAACTTGCCTGCCAGCAGATTTCCATGCACCTGTATTAGTCAGTCCTCCCCAAGTGAAGAATTTGTACCTTATCACAGTTTTAAATGGCCTGTTCCTTCTCCTGCCATTATTTGCTTTAAATGTAGAGTAGACAGACAGGGAAACATCCTGTTTATTTCCACCTTGTCATATGCTTCGTAAATTTTCTAAATTTCACTGCGATTACCTCTCATTCTTTGAAATCCGAGAGTACACAGGCCGAGTTTCTGCATCAGACAATCTCACCATCTGAGGGACGAATCTGGCAAATGTCCATTGCACGTCCTCTGTGGTCAGCATATTCTTTCTCAGATTAGGTCACCAAAACTGTACACAATACTCCAGGTACAGTCTCACCAACCCTGTACCCAATCCTCCAGGTACAGGGGATAGGTGGGAAAAAAGTAGATGTTATGACTGGGTTGGTAATTTGGGAGGAGTGAATGGGGTTGGGAGATGGAAGAAGGGCTGATCAATGGAATGGAAGGGAGGAGGAGGGGCTGGGAATGTTTTTAGGGAATTGGAGGGGAGGTTATTTGAAATTGGAGAACTCAATGTTGAGTTCCCCGGGCTGTAGGCTGACCAGGCAGAGGATGAAGTGTTGTTATTCCAATTTGCGGTTAGTTTCATTGTGTCAATGGAGGAAGTCAAGGATGGCCACGTTGGAAATGGCGTGGGAGGGGGAATTGAAATAGGCAGTGACTGGGAGGTCAGCTCAGTCCTTATGGGCTCAGCTGAGGTTCTTAGCAAAACATCCCCTTCGTTTACATTTGGGATTACCGATGTACAGAAGACCACATTGGGACCACCAGTTACAGTAAACTAGGTTGGATCCCAATACCTAGCACATCTTCCACAAGGACCATTCCCTTCGTTAATCTTTGATTCGTGCCACACTCCTCACCAAACCCTCCAATACCCACTGACAACTGCCCTAAAAGACGGAAAAGATGTATCACCTGCTGGCACACAATCTCCCTCACCTCCATCCAGCGCCGCAAATATACCCTCCATGTGAGCAGAGATTCACCTGCCTCCCTTCCAACCTAGTGTACTGTATCAACTGCTTCCGATGTGGTCTTCTCTACATTGGGGAGACGAAACATAAATTAAGGACACATTTTCCCAACCATCACAGCCGGCCCAAAGGGACCGACGTGAGCTGCCAGTCACCACCCATTTCAATTCCCCTTCCACTGCCTCCCCCCTCCCGACCATTTCGTTCTCTCTTTATCTGCAGGTCTCCCTACCACAACCCCCAATCCTGAAGAGCGGTAATACCGGAAAAGTTGACTTCTCCACCTCCTGATGCTGCCTGGCTTGTTGTGTTCTCCAGCCTCCTGTTTGTCTATTATTACACAGGACGATAAGGAGTCTAGTCAGCACAACACGCTGGCTAGCAGCTACCACAAGTCACCCGATAATGAACCTCTTCCCTAGGATGAGGAGGAGAACATGCAACTCCTTCGAGACGCTGACACACGAAAAGGAAGAACCATTCAGCCCCTCCAAACTGTTACACTGAAATAGGAGGATGTCATTGATGCTGCAACACGACAAACCAATGAAGCAGAAACTGCACAGACAGACTGGTCCAAGTTGTTCCTCCTGGCTCCATTGCTATAGCTACGCATGTGTTACATTAATGTGGTTTGCGGATGGAGAGGAGCACAACCGATGGCTTGTCCCACGTCGAAAGGAGGCATCTGCCATGTCCAAGAAGACAAGCTCGTCTTCGGTGTGGAGATCAGAAACTTTTGGGAATGGCCAAGCCGATCAGAGTGTAGCTGCTGACATGTTTGTGAACAACATGTTGCTCAGTGCAGGATCTCAGTTCAACTGTTGTTGAGATGGAGAGAGTTCATTCAGAAACTGCAGGGCTCTCGCAACCAACATGGCGTCTCCACAGAGAATGTAAACTCGGAGACAGTCATGGAGTTCAACTGCAGGGAGTCAGGCCCTTTAGCCCAAATTTGTCTACGCCAACCAAAATGTCCATTCATGCTAACTTCATTTCCCTGCACTTGACCCATATCCTGCTAAACATTTCCTATCAATGTATCTGTACACATATGAAAACATGTACAGAAGGAAAACTCATGTCATATTTCACGCTATCATTGTTTTGTTTTGTGAATAACGAGTACTGGTTCAAAACGCTCAAGTTTTATTGCAATCACTATTTAGTCTTTTGCAGCATAACAGATTAAGCACTCATTTCCTTCACACTCTCCTCGTGGTACCATCACTGCAGGGATTAGTCTGGTCAAACTCCTTTACACTATCTCACTGTGGCAAGGAGATCATTCCTTTCTATGGAGAGAAAATCTGCTCACAGTGCCCCACGTGCTGTCTCAATATCTCTCTACAACCGCAGGGAGGTGTCTTCACGGCTATATATGAATCATTGTTCAATGAAGGACATTATACAATATCCTGTGCTGATTACTTACTGCTCTGTATGAATTCTGTCAGTGACTCATGATCAAGGGCATTCAGCTCCTTTTCACCAAGAGCACTTCCCATCATCTCACCTTCTCACAAATACAAAATGAGAAGGATGGTATGTTTTTCCAAATCATTTGTTTGCCTTGCAACACGCTATACTTCCAGCACAGCCACGCCAACAGCATCAGCAGTATTGCCATTGGAGATGTTTGGAGATGCTGAAGAGGCGATGACCTAGCTGTATTATCTCAGGATTATTAATACAGCCACCCAGGTAATGACCCAGAGCACAGATTCAATTCCCACCACAGCAAATATTGGAAGTTGAGCTCAATAAAATATCATGAATGAAGAAACAATGAAACGATTGTCAGAAAAACCTACCTGGCACACTGATGCCCATCAAGAAATAAAATCTATCATCTTCACCTGATCTGGCTTACATGTGACTCTAGACACATAGCAATGTTGTTAACTCTCGGCTGCCGTTTTAAATGTCCAAGCCCAACCACTCAGTTATATCACTCACTATAAAGTCTCAAAGAAATTAATCAGGACGGAACTAAGCATTGAATGCTTAAACCCCACAGACTGCAGTGGTCAGGAAGGCAGCTCACCAACAGCTTCTCAAGGACAATGTGGAAAGGCAATTTCATGCTGTCCCAACATCCCATTATTGAATTTTTAAAAAGATGATTACTCTTAGGAAAGGGAGGCAAAAGGACATAACTCACTTCAAATTGTGGCGTTGATGTATACCATGCATGGACAGGATTTTCGTTAATATGGCAACAGGAGAAAAAATAATAAGATTAATCTTGATTTTTATTTCCATTCCAGCTGGTCATCAACAATCCCTCTATTTGCTTCTTTCTCTCTATATCTCTCTTTCTCTATTTGTTCAATTCTCTCCTTCTCCACTTCACAACAGACATCCCTGTCACCAACATCAATCACATTATTTCCCAGTTGTGAACAGTTCTGATGGATGGTCATTGGACTCGAAATGCCAACTCTATTTTTATCTCGATCCGAGGCTGCCAAATCTGATCAGTTTCTCTGGCACTTCCTATTTCTTCTGATCTCTCGCATCATTTATTTTCCCCAAACTTTAGTGTTGTCATTATATAGGATGTCTGCATCGCTGTTAAGGGCACCGTTTGTTGACCTCACTAAATGCCCTTTAATATGAGGCCATTCCTTAAGGCAGTATAGAGCAAAACACATTGCTGTGGACCTGACGTCGTCCTTATCCAGACCAGATAATAATGTAAGATTTTTTTTTAGCAAAGGTCATCATCGAAATATATAAACTTATTGACAAAATGCTAGTGGGGTTATATTAGTGAAATTCGCTTTTATTTCCAGTTCCTGTCATTTGAGTTTAAGTTCTCTCATCGTCTGAGATAGGATTTGAAGCCGTGTCTTTAGTGTAGTAACCTGGACCACTGAATGACGTGGCCAGCAACATTACTATTTTGACATAGTGTCCCTGACATGAAGTTACTTTAGAGACAAGAACAAGGTCATGATGGAAATATTGTAATGGAAAGAGTGATTAGAAGTGAGCTGGAACTATGAAGTCTGCAATTTTCCAAGGCATATATAATGGTGTATTTAGCAACTGAATAAACGTCAAGCTGTGGAATGGGGATATCATGGAGCTGATGGTGGGTCTGTTTGTTGATGGAGAGAATGTGAAGACATAAATAAATTCAGGGTAAATAGATACTTCCGGATTGTGAACAACCTTGTTCTCAGATGTGTGTGAGGGTGGGGGTTGGGCGGTTTTGAAATTTGTGGTAATTAATGGATTTGCAACTGAAACTGAAGACAGTAGTTTCCAACTTTGCCAAATATAGTTTACAGAAATAGCACTGAAGTTCACAATGGCTTATGGGATTAATAAATAGATAGAGATGGGGAGACTTACCAGGAACACCAACAATAGCAAGCATGGGATAGTAACCAGCCTGAATAATCAGCAGTACACCGTATATCCGAAATGATAATATTTTCCAGGAAACATAGGAAAGACCCCAGGATAAACTCCTGTCCATTGTTACAGCATTCCATCCTAGGGTTCTCAAATTCTGATCCATTGTTGAAACATTCCAGTCTACTGTTCTTAGGTTCTGATCCATTGTTAGAATATTCCAGTCTACTCTCAGATTCTGACCTCTCCTCTCCCGGTCTCTGCAACTGCTGATTCTTGTAAGTGTGGCAGGTAATGCATCTGCTGCTACAATGGGATAAGTCATTGCAAGAAGCCCCTTTCTAATAGAAGAGAGAAAACATCCAGCGACATCATTAGGATCCATGGAGACTGACATCAATCACAGTCACTGAACAAACAGATCCAGTTAACCCCTTTCAGTATGGTACAAATAACAACTGGACTTGATTGAATGTTGACATCGCTGACTATTGGTCACATCTCCCATCACCAATTGCTCTTGTGAAGTTAGTTTTGAGGGAGAATGATGGATGTTTCCTTATCATAGGCTACATGATTCTGCTGTGTTGTCCGTTTGCAATGCTGTAACCACCTGTACACCCCACCACCCCCACCCCCAACACAGCCACCCACAAAATACGCGATCTAGATGTAGTTAAAGTGCTGATCTCTCCTCAACTAGACCAGACGCCAGCCAATAGATTCTCACTGGGCAAATTTTTCCTGACCATACACAGTGTGGATCTGTCTGGATTTTCCTCTCGTAGCTCTAATAAAACAATATTGAACCTTCAACGCATAACACGATTCAACTTTGTTATATGTAAACTCACAAACACTTGAAAACACTTTATTGGCTTCAAAGCAGTGAGACTTACATTTACTGAATTCAGTGCAAAGCCATATGTGACATGTTGTTACAAAATCGGTCCATTTACAAGGTTATGTTGTCCTTATTTTTTTACAGGAAGTCTAAATGAACCAAGATTCAAACATGTCTGAACTTTGACAGTTTCTTTGGTATCGTTTTGTTTATATCTAACAGGTAATGCATCAGCCAGAAGGCTTTTTTAGTATTTAATAAGAAACTTGGACAATCAAGAGGACGTGGCCAACTCTCTGACTGGACAGGTCTGATTAGTTCTGGGGTTAGTTAAGTCAGGGTCACTGTTCGAACTGGACGCCCTCCTCCTCCTTCTGTCCTTCTGACCTTATAACCTGTCAGCCTTTGTGTCAATTTTACTCTTGGTGCTAAAGGGTTTGCTCATTGGGATTGTTGCAAGTATTTTGGAACAGGATCCTTAAGTATGGCTAGCCTGTCGTGTTTATATAGGATTAGTTATTCAGGTATTCAATTTTAGGTTACTTGTGTCTTATTCAGTAATTTGGAAAATAAATGTTATTTGTTAAAATCTCGACAGTCTGACCAGCTAATTCACTCTAGGAAGATCCACCCTACTCTAACTTTTAAGAAATAACAAAGTTACGGTCTTGGCTAGCTGCTTAAAATGTTCTGTGGGGTCTGGCCTGTTCCACAACAGAATGGGCGCCATTTGGGGGATTTAGACAGCGAGTGGCAAGTATTAATGTCTCCCATTTTGTCTGCTGATTTGGTGGGGAAACAGAGATTCAGCTGCAAATGTGTTGCTGGTCAAAGCACAGCAGGTTAGGCAGCATCTCAGGAATAGAATTCTCTATTCCTGAGATGCTGCCTAACCTGGTGTGCTTTGACCAGCAACACATTTGCAGCTGTGATCTCCAGCATCTGCAGACCTCATTTTTTACTACAAACAGAGATTCAGACAGCAATGACTCTTGCAGGAAACAAGAATGTTTTGGAGGTGGAAGAAGTGACCTTGGGGTTTTTAAAATAATGCACACAAGTCCAAGCTGCGGGAATTAGTGGACAAGCTTGCGTTGGAGCTACCTCCTAACGTGAGGAAAAATGAGATGATTCCAATTTGCTGGAAAGTCCATCAGGATCTATAGAGATGAGTAAACTTCAATTGCAAATGACGCAGTTTGAGGTACGGCTAAAATCAGAAGAGAAAGAAAAAGAATGAATAGGTTTAGCAGAGGAAAGGAAAAACAATGAATGTGTTTAGCAGGAGAGAAAGAAAAATAGAGAGGGTTTGTGCTTTAGAGATAGACAAACCATGTTTTATGGACCAATTCATAATCATCAGCCACTTCAGCTTCCAGCCTTGCCATTTTAACTCTCTGCTCTTCCAAATGTGTTTGCACTATGCCAGGCAGTGAATCTTTGAACTCCTCCAAAGTAATTGTATCTCTCAGAGCATCGTAGGTTTAGTGTATTTTTAAAGCTCTTCCCCAGCTATCAAAATTACTTTGTTTGATCCTTTGAAACTCAATATAGGTTTGACCAGGATCCCTCCTTCTCTTCTTGAAACGCTTCAGGAATATAAGGAGGGATACTGGTCAAACCTATATTGGGTTTGAAAAGATCAAGCAAAGTAATTTTGATAGCTGGAAAAGAGCTTTAAAATTACAGTAAACCTACGATGCTCTGAGGGATACAATTAGTTTGGAGGAGTTCAAAGATTCACTGCCTGACATAGTGCATACACATTGGGAAGAGTACAGAGTTAAAACGGCAAGACTGGCGGCTGAAGTGGCTGATGATTATTAATTGGTCCATAAAACGTGGTTTGACTTCTAGAATCAATTTCAGTTCATGCGGGGTAGAAACTGGGGCAAAGAGAAATCTTTACTTGGGAGGGAAATGTAGATCACAATGAAGATCATAAGGATAACTTTGCACAGGCTAAAAAGGAAACACTTGAAGGAAACAAAGAAGTTAAAAAGCTCCGGTGTTTTCATTGCAATAAATTATGTCACATGAAAATACTGTGTTAGTGGGTTCAGGGAACAAAATTATAGATGCAGGAAAACTGGATAAGCTTGGAAGTTTTGTTGGAGTGGTAACAGAAAACACAGTGGATGCTAGAAAGCTGCATAAGAGTGTCTAAGCTGATCAGAGGTTTGTTAAGGATGTAGTGGCAGATCTGCTTGGAAATATACCTGCAAAGGGAAAGTTTACTGACATAGGGCATGTAAAGAGGATGCAATATTAAGGGATACATGATCCTCTTAGTCCGTGATGCTGAAAGATCAGGAGATATATACTCCAGAAGGACTATTTCCAGAAAGACTACTACTAAAGGGAATTCACCTTGAGACAAAAAGCATAATGATGTAAAGTGTGGACAGAGTGCCCAGAAAAGTGTGGAGAAATTGTGGTATGAGTATTGGGCAAACTCTCAGCTCCAGGAATACAATCTATCCTTGCAAAAAATACAGCTGATTCACCGGTAGGAGTGCTGCCTACTCTGGTTGAAAAGCCAGTGGAGACGGAGACAACTGAAGCAATGCAGGAGTCTTATCCTGGAAGTTTCCTGAATGTGGGTAAGGAAACCCAAATATCACCAATTGAAACAGGAGGTGTCAAAAATATAAAGGTAAGGAAGCTGAAGTGGCATTTACAGAGAGTTTGTTCCATCAGATAGCTGTGAAAACACTATTGAGCAAACAGGGCATCATGCAAACATTTTAGCTCATTTAAACTAATTGTGTTACAGCAGACAGAAAAAAGGGTAAAGCAGTTTTATCAAAAAGCATATACGTTAGGAATTTTGAATGTATCCCTGAATGTTATTACACTAAAAATGATGTCCAAATGAGGAAACCGAGACTATCACATACTCAAGGAGATGATAATTGGGCAGAAGATCATCAAATCGTATTGCCAATGGGGTACAGAAAAGAGGTAATGTGAATGGTGCATGAGCTACCACATAGAAGTCATTTAGGAGTGAGGAAAACACAGGCTGAAACACATTTTTACTGGCCTGGATTGCAACATGATGTAGTTAAATTTTGCCAGTCGTGTCACACATGGCAGAGAATTGGAAAAAAAAACACAAGTGATAATAAAACTTCCGCCTTTCTTAACTATTCCTGCATTTGAAGAACCTTTTACAAGACTCTTAATTGATTGGCTACGACCCCGAAATAAACCAAAACGTTGGGCACCAGTATTTGTTAACAATACTGGATGCATTGACTAGATTTCCACAGGCTGTCCCAAGGTGCAGTATCACAACAAAAGGAATTGCAAAGGAATTGCTCTTTTTTAAAAAAAGACACGGACTATCAATTGAGATAGAGTGCGGTCAAGGTTCAAACTTTACATCTAATTTGTTCACTATGACGTCTTAGGAATAAAGCAATACAAATCGACTGCATGTCCTCCAAAATTGCAGGGAACACGAGAAAGGTGACATTAAACATGAAAGACCATGTTGAGGGCTCATGATCAGGATTATTCAGATCATTGGGATAAGGGAATTCCATTTGCACTTTTTGTAATCAGAGATGCACCAAATTAACAGAGCAAATTCAGTCCATTTGAATTATTTTATGAGCATTAAGTGAGAGGACCATTAATATCGATTAAGGAGAAAATAGTAAATCAGAATTCAAAGGCCACACATTAGAACTAGGTCTCAAATTTTAGGGGACGATTAATAGTGCTGGGGAGTTGGCTAAAAGTTAAAAGTATTGCAGCATTCAATAAAACAGGAAGCGGACAAGAACTCAAAAAATTGCAATTGTGCTATTGGTGGTAAGGTATTACTTTTACTTCCAGTTATAGGTGAATCTTGAAAAGCCAGATTTGTGGACCTTATCAAACACAACAGGTATTGAGTGAGGATACGTACTTGATAGGGACTCCAGAAAGTAAGAAATCTCACAGTGCATGTCATGTGAAAATGCTCAAAATGTACTTTGATAGGGAAGGAAAGCCAGAGGAGAAGGTGTGAATGATTATGGCATAGAAGGAAGAACCAAGTTCAGAGGATTCTGACTTGGAAATTCCTCAAATTAAAGGGACAATAAGCTACTTGTCTAAAATTGGGATAATTTATTGATTATCATTCATGAGAAAATTGAAATGATCAGAAACTTATTATTATCACATGTGGAGATATGCAGATAATAACTTGGACACACTTACCTAATTGTGCATAATGCAGCTAGAGGATATGTTGTTGCGATTAAACAATATCCTTTAGGGCATAAGCCTCTAAAGTTGACACAGGTTCAGAAGGAGATTGATCGCATGCCCCAAGACGACATAATCAACGTGAATTATTGTGACTTGAAATCACCCATAGTCATGCTGCCAAAGCCAAATGGTAGCCAACGATTATGTGTGGACTATTGTAACGTCAATGCAGTCAAAAAGATTGAAGTATACCCAATTCTATGGTTGGAAGACTGCATTGAAAATGTGGGACAAACAACTTATATTTGGTATGAAAAATGTGCCAGCTACATTTCATGTACTAACCAACAAGTTGCCAGATTATCCAACCTGTGGTGTACATTGATGACCTTGTGATATTTAGTGATTCATGGAAGGAACACGACAGCATCTATCAGATTTGTTTGATCGACTTCAGAAGGCAGGCTTGATGGTAAACCTAGCTAAACGTGAATTTGCCAAAGCAAAAGTCACCTTCCTTGACCATGCTATTGGACATTGATAAACGATGCCATGAGCTTGAAAAGTGAAGGTAATTGGGGAATTTCCTATACTGATGACAAAAGGAGCAATTCCTGGGACTAAGTGGATTTTATCGAATGTCTGTGCCTTATTTTCGCAGTGTGACTGCTCCACTCACTGAATTTTTAAATAAAGGCAAGAAGTGTCAGTGGACAGAGGAGTGTCAGAAGGCATTTGACGGCATTTGAAATATGATCAGACACACCTGATTATGCAAAAACATTCAAGGTGGATTTAAATGCAAATGATGTGAATATCGGTGTTGGGGACTTGCAGGAAGTATACGAGAAAACAGAGAGACCTACTGGGTATTCCTCCAAAAAGTTGAATGTTCATTAGTAGAAATAATCAACAGTTGAGAATGAGACAGTGAGCTTTGTGTTGGTACGACAACATTTTACTGTTTCTATTACAAGCAACATATCAGAGACAACCATTTACGCTGATCATAACTCAATGAAGTCTTTTGGAGAAATTTTAGGACAAAAATGCGAGACTATGTAGCTGGAGCTTGTTGGGACAGCCATTCAATTTGGAAAAAGTGCAGGTGGCAGGTCTTGAAAACATGATTGCCAATGAATTGTTGAGAATTGAGTGACAAATGGAGGCACTCGGTGATGGAAGCACCACACACTGAATCTGGATGTAGTTGTGCATGTTTGCATGTTTAGAGTAAATGAATGTACGTGTGCATTGTAGAGTACGAACTACTATTTTTGGAGGCTTTGAAAACTGAATTCATCTTTGGATATTGAAGATTCAGTTTTATATTGGGTGAGTTGTCACATAGGCGGTCTCTTTACATGGTTATGTTATCTTTGAATGCTTTCAGAGAGCTCTAAATGACCCAATGTTCCACAATGTCTCAATTTTGAATGAGTCTTTGGGGTTCTTTATTTTTTGAACCGAACAGATAATGCCTCTGGAAGAAAGGTTTTCAAGCCTTTAAAAAAACACAACTGTTTTAATCATTGATGCGGCGATCTCTCCAACTGCAAAGTCTAGTTCAGTTCGAGGTTAGTTGAGTCAGGTTCGCTGTTGAAACTGGACGCACTCCCCCTCCTTCAGCCCACTGACTTCATAACATGTAAACTTTTTTTTTGTAATGCTTACTCTTTGTGCTCAGGGGTTTGATTATTTTCATTGTTGTAAGTAATTTGGATCAGCATCAATAATTGTAGATTGCCTATCAGTTTCGGATAGGATGAATTATTTAGGTACAATATTTTCAGTTTGTTGTATTTCATACCTTATTTTTGTAAATAAATTCTGTTTATTTAAAAGTCGGCAGTCGGACCAGTTAACTCACTCTGGAAATATCTGCTGTACACTTACCTTCAACAAATGGCAACATTTTGGTCTGGGAAACGTGTTTTAGAATGTTTTGAGGGGTTGGCCCTGGTCCATAACAAGGTACAATAACCTTGATAATTAACAGTCATGTAGTAATGAGTCAGTGACAGAATGAATATGAGAATGGCTCTGAGACAGAAAGGGCTTCCGCCAGTGACTGAGGAGACCTGAGGGGAGTACAGTAATATCTCCCAGTCACGAGTATTCAGCCATCACTGTTTCTGACAAATGGACTGAAATCTACTGCAGAGCAAGATAACAGATGAATGTTGTTACATGGAGTTCTGAACAACAGTGTGAATAGAACAGGACAATTATACATGTGTTGTGCAGAATTATATCATATATACAGACTGTTTAAACACAGGTTATACAGGTTATTAAGATTGTTTATATCTGCACGGGATATTCAGAAATAAAAACAGACACAGATAACAAAATGTGTTGGGTTACTGTGGGCCACAGCAGAGGAACAATGAGGATCCAGCTCATACTGAGCTGGTACAGAGATGATGGGCTGCATGGCAACCATCTTTGCTGAAATTATTCAGAAAAATGTAGTGAAAATGTTCAGAGACTGAGGAGACAAGATTAGACTTAAAACGCGCAGGCAATGTCATAATTAATATTTTATTCCTATTTGTCCATCAACCGTGGGTGTCTCTAAAAGGTCCTTTGCATCAAAATCACTTTGTTGAGATCTGCATTTATTTTCAGAGCTTAAAGAAGAAACAGACTCCAGTGTAATACATGCGCCACTGGCACAAGTGATGGGTACAGGAATGTAGCATATTGCCCAAATATAACCGGGGTCAACATCCACACCAACCACGAAAAAGCAAAATATTAGAGATAGTGGAAATCTGAAATACAAATGCAAAATGATGGAGAAATGCAACAAATGACGCAGGATCTGGGCAGAGACACAGCGTTAATGTATTAAGTCTTAGCTGAATCTCTTCTGAACAAGTTATGTTGGACTCAAAAAGAGTTAATTCCATTTTTTCTGCTACGATACTGCCTGAACTGCTGGGTTTCTCTCCAGCACTTTCAATTGCTGCAATGGCAGGAGACAGAGAGTAATGGTGGGCAGTTGCCTTTTGAACTGGATGCTTGTGCCAAGCAGTGTTCCACAGAGGTTGGTTCTAGGTTTTCATGGTCATTTATGTAAATGATTTGCGTGAGAATATCGAAGGCATGGTTCGTAAGTTTGTGGATGACACCAAAACTGGTGCCAGAGGGGACAGTGAAGAAAGCTTCCTAAGAATACAAAATGATCTTGATGAAACGGGTCAATAGACTGACAAATAACAGATAGAGGTCAAGCTGGATGAATGTGAGGGTCAGGCAATATTTTGTGTTTGCTGTTGTCTGATGCACTAGGAAAGGGATGATTTTAATCCCCATCTCCTGGGTTCAAAACATCGATATCATTCATGATCTTTGAGAGTCCTAACCGTCTCTACGGTTACCCTTTTGCTGTTAATGTTGTTGCACAATATCTTTGGATTATCCTTAACCTTATCTGCCCATACTATCTCATATCGCATTCTTGCTTTCCTGATTTCTCTCGAAATAATGCCATACACTCTTTATATTGACTAAGAGATTAAATTGAATAAAGTTGTCCATATATAAAGTATGGTTTCCTTTGATTCTGGAATAAAAGTTCAATAACTGTACTTGACCATTGTTCCTTAATGTTACAAGCATAACCCTTCACTTTAACTGGAACACAACACCTCTCAACTCCAGTCGTCAGACTTTTGACCGCCTCCCACTTGTCAGACATTATTTTACCTGCCAACAGCCTACTCCAATCAAACTTGCTGTGTCCTTGTCCCATGTCATTAACATTTATGGTACTCCAATTAAATGAAATAAAATGAAAGCCTTATTCTTTTCCATAACCATTATGAAACTAATAGAGTGATGATTGTAATACCCAAAATATTCCCTCGTTTACTTCAGTCACTTGCCCTGCCTCTTGCACAAAAGAAGGCATGGTTTTGCTCCTTCTCTGTTAGAATCATCCACATATTGATGAAGTATGTTTTCGTGAACATATTTGACAAATTCTTCACCATCCAACCCTTCCTTACATTGAAATAAATGCAATTTTGTGCTTCAGAATTACAATATACTCTTGACTCTCTCGTTTTCCTTTTCTAATTGACGTGCTCTTCTCATATTCATAAACTTCTCTATCCATCCTACCATTTGTACAGCTACTTGGAATATCTCCCTTGCCATCTTTATCAATATAATGTCTCGCGACATAGAATGAGCAAATCTCCCTGCTAAGATGTTCGTTGCTTTACAGTTTAGGTTAGACCAATCCATTCTGAACATGTCATTTCTATTTTAAAATAGATTCCAATTTCCCAAAAAAGGTAAATCCCTCAACAACACAGTAGCTCTTCAGCTGTTGATTTTTCTCCTTTAACCCTTTGTTCCTTCCCAGCTGGGTTTGGCATTGGGAGTAAATCAGGAAGTATTGCTTTAAGGTTTGGTTTAAATATTCTACCTCACCTCTTAAGTTCACTCTGGACTGCTTTAATCTTTCCCTAAAAACACTCGTGCCTGCCAGTATCTACAATAATGTTTGGCTGCTCAATCTCACCTTTAGCAACGCGCTTGAAATGTTTCGAAACATTCTTAATCCTGGCACAGGGAAAGCAACAAACCCTCCTCAATTAATAGTCACTGCCCCAGATTCTCCTGTTGATGCCCCAGATAGAAACGTCCACTGATGCAACAATTCTACAAAATCTTCTCAAACGCTGCTAAACATATGAATAATTCCAACTGTCCAATAATTGATTGCTCTTCCATTTTCCTCAGAAAGACAACGCCCTTCTGCTGTTCTAAATGCTGAAAATCATTTTGATAGGGGAATAGCCACTGGAGACATTTGAACTACTTTCTTATCTTTCCTGACAGCCACACATCTATATGACTGATTTGCTGGATAACATTTTTTTCTAAATCTTCCAGCCATCCTCTCTGTCTCTTATATGTGACCTTAGTAATATTATCCGAATACAGGACTTTTTTATGACACGTTATGCTAACTTTCATTACCTACAGACAGTAATGTTAAAATTGAAAAAAAATATGCATATGCTTATCATACATAGAAAATTTATACAAAATCAACCATTTAGCTAATTAAATGAATAAAAATATTCCACTTCAATAAACTCCGAGAAGAAAGTAGTCTCCCCGGAGCTCCACATTTCCCCGGAGCTGAAAATGTGTAGGAGTTTTCGGAAGGAAGGTATAACTCCTTATTTTTTTTTAAAAAAGAAACTGATTAATTTTACAAAACAAAGAAAGCGTTCACCGTGTAATAAAAAAACCATTTCAAACATAAATTGACTCTTTCCTTTCTTTTGTAAACCAGCCTTAAGAAGTTATTTTTAAAAATATTCGTTCGAAAGAAAACCGTGAGTTTGTTTTGCATTTGTGATTGGTTTTGAACGTAAATAAAACAAAATAGAAAAAATAATGTTACATTAATGAAATATAATATCAACTGCAAAACTATTTAACTACAGTAAATATTTAACTGCCTGCAATCCCAGGAGCAGCTGTAAGATCCATGCTGCTCTAAGAACATTTTTTTGAAACTATTTTTACAGTATGAAGAAAATTGGGCGTCTGTTTTAATAAAGTGCTTCTAACTCAAGGTGAACTTGCCGATATGATTTGAACTCCTGTTGTGAGTCTATGTGTAGAATTTGTTTGAATCGCATCACTCCAGCTCTTACAAACAAAATTATGAATTTGTGCCTGTTGTAGACGGAAATTTTCTTCAGCTCTGCCTATTGCAGGGAATGACACAATGAAAATTATCCAGGACCACGTAGAACACAAATGTTGCTGTGAAACCCACCAAAACCTGATTCAATACTAATTGCGTACAAGCTTAATTAATAAACTAACAGAGACGCATAGTAAAGAAGGAGAATTCAGCTCCATGTCCAAAACAAATTTTGTGGCTCCCTCGTAAAAAATAACTCAACTGCATCACACTGTAAATTCACCAAAATAAGAAAAACAAGTGAATGGAATTCTCAATGCTTTCCCTGTAAATAACATCTGAAGAACAGGAGAAAATCAACGCTTCGTTGTGAAATTCATAAATGACGATGATGAGAATGGGAGAGATGGAGTTTGGAGGGAATGATAAATAATTTTTTGGATGACAGAAAGATGAGCTGGTTGTTCACAATTAAGCGGAACGTGTGAGGGTACAGGATGACATAAACCGGTTGTTCAGGTGGACAGATCAATCGCTAATGAAATTTAACTCCGATACATTTCAGAAGCAAAAAAGACAAGAGTGTACTAAAAACTGAAGAGAGGCTGGATTTGCTTGATTTTACTTCTAAGCAAAGAAGGCTGAGAGGGGCTCCAATTGAACTTGTTTAACAACATGCGGGGTCCAGAAAAGGAAAACAAAGAATAGCTCTTCCCCTTCCTCGAAGGCTCACTAATAAGGAAATAATTCATCGAACTAAATTCATTGAAATAATACACTGTTTTTCCAGTCAGCTCGTCATTGTGCTCAAACAGAGGGACATTTTCCTAATATGTTCCAAAGAGCAATATTTGCCCGTTCCTTGACATGCCGAGACCTATATAAAGACTTTAAAGGGACTTTCCTCGAGAGTCGGGCCTCCGTTTGCTGAGAGGTGCAAGGGAGGAGCGAACGACTTCTGGGAAGTCATATATTTGTGTGGTTGCGTTACCCGAAATTCTACTCGGGTAGTGTCTCCCACCCATCTCCTCCTCTAACCAAAACAAAACTTCTGTGCACCAGATTGGTAAAGTAGCGAGTTTATTTTTTATTCCTTATTTTTCAAAAGTCTCTTTGGGAGTTGAGAATAGTAGGAATGGAGCTGAGGACAGTTGAATGTTCCTCCTGCAGAATGTGGGAAGTAAGGGTCACCACTACTGTCGCTGCTGACTACATCTGCGGGAGGTGCACCCAACTCCAGCTCCTCAAAAACCGCTTTCGGGAACTGGAGCTGAAGGTGCATGAGCTTTGGATCATTTGGGAGGCAGATGGAGTTATTGAGAGGAGTTACAGGGAGGTAGTCACTCCTCAGGTACAAGAAAAAGGCAAATGCGTTACAGTCAGGGGATAGAAAGGGAAATCAGTGCAGGAATCCCCTGTGGTTTTTCACCTCAACAATAAGTATACCATTTTGGATATTGTTGGGGCGTGGGAACGACATACCAGGGGAATGCAGTGGAGCACAGGGCTCTGTCACACAGTCTGTCCCTGCTGCTCAGAAGGGAAGGGGGAAGCAGAGCGGAGCAGTAGTCATTGGGGATTCCATAGTTAGGGGGACAGACAGGAGGTTCTGTGGGGACGAGAGAGACTTGCGGTTGATTCTCAGGTGCCAGGGTTCGTGATGTCTCTGATCGTGTTTTTGGGATCCAAAAAATGGAGTAGGAGCAGCCCCAAGTCGTGGGCCACATAGGCACCAAGACATAGATAGGAAGCGAGATGGGTATTTAAGGCAGAAATTCAGGGAGCTAGGATGGAAACTTAGTGCTAGGACGAACAGAGTTGTTATCTCTGGTTTGTTGCCCATGCCACGTGCTAGTGAGGCGGGAAGAGGAGAGAGAGGAATTGAACACATGGCTACAGGAATGGTGTTGGAGGGAGGGTTTTGGATTCTTAGATAATTGTGGGTCTTTCTATGGTAAGTGGGACCTCTACAAGCAGAATGGTCGTCATCTGAACCAGAGGGGTACCAATATCGTGGGCGGGGTGGTTGGGTTGGTTGGGCCGGGTGTGAGCCACCGGGTGGTTGGGTGGCTCAACAATTTAACTCCCCCTCCCACTCCACCAAGGACATGCAGGTCCTTGGACTCCTCTATCTCCAGAACATAACAACACGACGCTTGGAGAATGAGCGCCTCATATTCCGCCTGGAAACCCTCCAACCACAAGGGATGAACTCAGATTTCTCCAGTTTCCTCATTTCCCCTCCCCCCACCTTGTCTCAGTCGATTCCCGCGAACTCAGCACCGCCCTCCTAACCTGCAATCTTCTTCCTGACCTCTCCGTCCCCACCCCACTCCGGCCTATCACCCTCACCTTGACCTCCTTCCACCTATCACATCTCCATCGCCCCTCCCCCAAGTCCCTCCTCCCTACCTTTTATCTTAGCCTGCTGGACACACTTTCTTCATTCCTGATGAAGGGCTCATGCCCGAAACGTCGAATTTCCTGGTCATTGGATGCTGCCTGACCTGCTGCGCTTTTCCAGCAACACATTTTCAGCTCTGTATATGGATTTCATCAAGTCGTTCGATAAGGTTTTCCACAGTAGGCTATTGTACAAAATGTGGAGGAATGTGATTGTGGGAGTTTTACCAGTTTGGATCAGTAATTGGCTTGGTAAAAGAAGACAGAGGGTGGTGGTTGATGGGAAATGTTCACCCTGGAGTCCAGTTACTAGTAGCGTACCGCAAGGGTCAGTGTTGGATCTACTGCTGTTCGCCAGTTTAATTAAAGACCTGGATGAGGGCGTAGAAAGTTGAGTTAGTCAATTTGCAGATGACACTAAGGTCAGTGGAGTTGTGGATAGTTACGAAGAATGTTTTAGTTTACAGAGAGACATAGATAAGCTGCAGAATTGGGCAGAGAGGTGGCAAATGGAGTTTAATGTGAACAAGTGTGAGGTACATTGCCTTGCTTCGAATAAACGGAATGCAAAGTAATGGACTAATGGTAAGATCCTTGGTCATGTAGATGAGTAGAGAGATCTCGGTGTCCAGGTACACAGTTGCTTGAAAGTTTCCACTTAGGTTGACAGTGTTGTTAAAAGGCATACAGTGTTTTAGCTTTTATTAAAAGAGGGATCGAATTCCGGAACCATGGCGTTATATAACAGCTGTACAAAAACTCTGGTGTGGCCGTGCTTGGAGTATTGTGTACAGTTCTGGTCACTGCATTATAAGAAGGATGTGGAAGCTTTGGAAAGCGTGCAGAGGAGATTTACTAGGATGTTGCCTGGTATGGAGGAAGGGCTGAGGAACATGAGGCTGTTTTCATTGGAGAGAAGAATGTTCAATGTTGACGTAATAGAGACATATAAAATAATCAGAGGGTTGGATAGGGAGAGCCTTTTTTCAAGTATGATGACGGCGAGCACGAGGGGGCATAGCTAGAAATTGAGGGGTGATACATATAGGACAGATGTCAGAGGTTGTTTCTTTACGTAGAGAGTAGTAAGGTTATAGAATGCTTTGCCTCCAATGGTAGTAGATTCGCTAACTTTAAGTACATTTAAGTCGTCATTGGACAACCATATCGACGTACATGGAATAGTGTAGGTTAGTTAGGCATCAGATTGGTACGACAGGTAGATACAACATCAAGGGCCGAAGGGACTGTACTGCACTGGTGGCATGGTGTAATGATAACCCTTTCTCTCAAATTCGGCAATAGTAAGGAACTGATCACTGACTTCAGTAAAAAAAAAAGGAGGGGACCACGCACTCAACTACACTAACGGTTGAGGGAGGTGCAGGGCATCAACTCCTTCGGAGTGACGATAACTAGCAACCTACCCTGGACTTCTCACACAGGTCTGACCGTCGGGAAGGTTCAACAACGCCTCTGCTTTCTCACGTGACTCAGGAAATTCAGCATGCACTACTTCTACAGATGCACTGTTGTCAGCGGACTGTCCAGGTGCGCAACGGCCTGGTACAGCAACACTCTGCCCAGGACCATCAAAAACTACAGAAGATTTTGTTCACAGCCCAGACTATGACGGACTCCAACCTCCCGACCATTGACTCTATTTACACGGCTCGTTGTCGCAGAAAGACTGCCAACTTCTATCCCAGATTACTGAGTGAAGGGAGAGAGGAAATAGCTGGGGCCTTAACAGACATCTTTGTAACATCCTTGAACACAACTGAGGTTCTGAAGGACTGGAAAATTGCTAATCCCCTTGTTTAAGAAGAGTAGCATGAATAATCCAGTTAATTATAGACCAGTGAGCCTGTTATCAGGGGTACGGAAGCTGCTAGAGCAGTTACTGAAGGATAGGATCTATTCTCATTTGGATGAATAAAGTCTTGTCAGTGGCAGTCACCATGTTTTGTGCAGAGAAGGTCATGTCTTACCAACTTAATAGAATTATTTGAGGAAGTGACAAGTTTAATTGATGAGGGAGGGGATGTGGATGTCATGTACTTGGAGTTCAGGAAGTCATTTGATAAGTTTTTCCATGGTCGGCTTATGGGGAAAGTGAAGTCACATGGGGTCCAGGGTGTGCTCGCTATGTGGATAAAGAACTGGCTTGGCAACAAGAGACAGAGAGTAGTAGGGGAAGGGAGTTCCTTGAAATGGAGAACTGTGACCAGTGGTGTTCTACTTAAAATGTTTCTGGAAAGATACATGTATGGGCAGAGAACAAAAGGATGCAGACCCTTAGAAAATAGGCGACAAGATTAGATAGAGGATTTGGATCGGCGCAGGCTTGGACCATCAAATGGCCTGTTCCTGTACTGGAATATTTTTTGTTCTAACATTAACAAAGACCCATCACATGTCTGTAAAGATCTCCAACAACCTCTTCCATCAGGCTAAAAGATACAGAAGCTTGAAAGCACAGAACCATTAGTTCAGGAACAGCTTCTTCATGCCTGTTTTTAGACTGATGAATGGACTCTCTAATCTCAGATAATGCTGATCTTGTTCATGTTGATCTCGCCTGGTGCACACCCTGCACAGCGTAACCTATATGCGTCTCAGACATGTTATAAAACCGTCGTTCTGTGCATCCTTGCTTACTATGATCTGCCTGCATATCTTGCTACAGATAAAAATAAATCCTCACCTCCCTCCTTCCAGCTCCCTCCAGTGCTCACGCCCAGCTCTCCCTGGTCCTCACCCCCGCTCCTCCAATTTCCCACTCCCAGCTCCCCGTGACCCCACCCCCAGCTCCCCGTGGCCTTTGTCTCTCGCTGTTTCTCTCACACTGTCTGATTCCCTCTGTTTTCCTTCTCCCTGTCTTCTGCTTCTTTCCCTGAACCTATTATCGTCCCTTCTTCCTACCCATGTGACTGTCTATTTCCTTGTTTTGCTTCCTTTCTCTCTTAGACTTACTGCCAATCTGTTTGCCTCACTGTTTTCTCTCTTTCTACTTCCTTACGGTGTCTGTCTCTTTCTCCCTCGTTGTGATGGTGATGACTAATCTATTTGTTTGAAGAATTTGATGGCTCATTGGGTCGATGTTGGCAATGCAATTAATTCAACTGGGTTTTGGTATCGTGGACATAATTTAAATTTGTTGTCAAAACAGCGATCAGAATGTGGGTATCCGTTTAACAGCCAATTGTTAACATCGAAATATTTTGGAACTGCCCATCTCCCAGTGCTCTGTATACTGGCTACTCAATGCATTCTATTGCCGTGTATAATGGCCTGACATGGTAACGGCTCTGCCCAGGACCATAAGATACTGCAAACGGTTGTGTATGCAGCCCAGACCTTCACGGAAGACAACCTTCCATCCATTTATACTTATCATTGTCACAGAAAGGCTGGCAACATCAAAGATCTCTCCCAAACCTGTAATGATCTCGTACAACGTCTTCCAACAGGGAGAAGATACAGAGACTTGAAAACATGGACCAGCATGCTCAGGAACACTTCCTTCCCTACCATTATTACACTGACGAATTGACATCTCTCATTTTTCAAATAATATTAACCTTGCTAATGTCGATCTTGCTTTGCCCACCTCCTGTGAAGCTATAACCATGTATGCCTCACTCCGTCGAAGTACCCTATGATCTCTGTTTTCTTGTTTACTATCATGTGCCTGCACTACATGCAAAACAAATATATCCATTTTGTACATTTTTCTAAAATAAATCAAATCAAAGCAGATCAAACAGGTGGACTGCAGGGGCTCAAGGTCTTCTCAAGGGCAACTTGGAAAGTGAATAATGGTGGTACAGTCAGAGATGCCCATTAACAAATATAAGAAAATGACCACACTCAGGGAAGATAGACAGAGGTATCAAATCGATTTAAGCATGATCTTAGATATATACAGGTATCCCTCGGTATCAGAAAGTAGAATGCTCCTACGAAACTGTTCGCAAGTTGATATGGTGTAAAGTGCAGTAGCACTAATTTGTATGGGAAAAAATTCAGCTCTCTTCGTAAAAGGGAAAATCCTCTTCAGATTTCTTTTGGTTAGCGAAACTAAGTCCAAATGTAGGTCATTCGGAAAAGGAAGTGGTGAAAAGTCAACTTTTGAAAAGTGGGCGATATCTATATCTACGTGAGCATGATATTCAGGATAATGGGATAAGTGAAAAGTAAATGAACTGAATCTTACATTTTATTTCCACCCCAGTTGTTCATCATTCTCTTTGTTTGCTCTTTTTCTTTTATATCTCTCTTTCTCTATTGATTCCCCCTCCCCTTCAAAGCAGATTTCCCAGTCAACGGTATTGATCACACTCCTTTCCAGCTGCATTCAGTTCAGGAAAGTTCCCCAACACTTTCTGTTAGTTTCTTTGCATTTCTTTGTATAATTTCAGATTGACAGCATCATCCTTTATTTGATTTCACCTTCAATTTTGTTATTCCGTGCGATGTTGGCATCTCTGCTGAGGGCAGCATTTGGTACCATCACTAATTGCCCTGACTCTGAGGCCATTCCACAAGCCAATATAAAGTTAAGCACATTGTTATGGGTCTGAAGTCTCAATTAACCCTGACCGGGTAATAACGTTAGATTCCTTTACCGACGGTGATCAGTGAAACATGAAGGTTTCCAGACAAAATGGATTGCTTTTATGATGTTTTTCATGAAATTCACTTCTATTTCAATTCTTATCATTTTTATGTAAGTTCTGTCATCAGCTGTGGGAGGACTTGAAACAAATCATTTGAAACAATATCTTTCATTTAATTAGCTTTGCTCCTGAATTACATCCATCGACATTCCTACATTCATACATTGTCCTAATCATGAAGTAACGTCCGAGGCAAGAACAATTTTGTGATTGAAGTATTTGAAAATGACAAAGTGGCCAGAAGAGAGCTTGAAGTATTAAGTCTAAATTTTACCAACGTGCAGCCAATGGTTTGTTCAGCAACAGCACTGACTCAGAGATGAAGATCGGGGATATTAGGAGCTGGTAGTGGACAGGTTTAGTGACAGAGAGAACAGAGACATAAACCATTTCAGGGCAAAAAGAGATCTCGAGGTTGTGCACAGGTTTGTTCTCATATGTTTGTGATGGAGTCGTCTGCCATTCATGGGTAATGAATGGAAACTGCAATTGAAACTGTAGGCATAGTTTCTTTCTCTGAGAATTATAGATAACAGAAATTGCCAAGAAGTTCAAATTTGATTATACAATTAATGAATGGACAGAGATAGAGAACACCAACAATAGCGAGAATAGGTTAGCAGCACACCCTTCACACCGCCCAGAATAATCATCAGCACTGCTGATATCCGATATGGTAGAAATTCCTAATAGGGGGAAATCTTGAAAAGTCTCAAGGAAAATGTCCTCTGCATTGTTGTAATATTCCAGTCTGCAATTCCCAGATTCAGATCTGTCCTTTTTCTGTCTACACAGCTGTTGATCTCTATTACTGTGGGAGCTGATGCATCTGCTACTACAGTGGGATAGCACAGTGAATGAAGCCGCTCACCAATAGGAGGGGGAAATCCTCCAGTGACACAGTTACATTGCATGGAGACTGACATTAATCACAGTCACTGAGCAAACAGTCCCAGCTTTCAATACAGTACATCCAGTTTACAATAAACCTTGACTGGACTAGGTGTTGACATTGCTTGCTATTGGTCAAATCTCCCATCACCAATTGCTCTAGTGAAGTCAGTTGTGAGGGAGAATGATGGATGTTATCTTTTCGTAGGCGAAATGATCTTGCTCTGTTGTCCGTTTACTTTGCTGTAACCTCTCTCCCCAAATCCCTCCACCCCCCAAATGAATCACAATCAGGATGTTGTTACTGTGCTGATCTCTCCTCCACGGGAACAAACGCTAGCGAACAGACTGTCATTGGGCACAGTCACCCTGAACATAGACAGGAAGTGTCGACTTCTCTGAACGTTCCTCTCCCTGCTCTAATAAGGCAAATTTGGAACTTCCATAGAGAATATGCTTCAGTAATTAATTTATACAAATTGACAAACTTCTAAATGCAGTTTTATTTGCTGTAAAACAGTATTTTTTACACATTTTGGCCTCACTCCAAAACCTATGTGATAATTGCAATGAACGTATTCATTAAGACTTATGAATTAATGAGTCAGGTTCGAATGAACTTGACATTGGCTGCGAGAGATGGCGGAATGGGGGCAGTGGCTGCAGAGACTGCATGGGGAATACAATGATATTCCCCAGTCATCATCACTCTTTCTGACAGACAGAATTAAATCTAATACACAACAGGGAAGCAGCCAACATTTGGGAGATGTAATGCTGAATGACAATGTGATATGAACAGGATAATTTTAAATGTGATAAAATGAGCAATATTTTAAATACACACCATTTAATCTTTGGGTATACAGATTGAGTAGAGTCACTGGACCTGAAACATTAATTTTGATTTCTCTTCACAGATACTGCCAGACCTGCTGAGCTTGCCCTCTAAGTTCTGTTATTTTTTTGTTTAAGTTTGATCATATTGTTCATATCAGACAGGATACTTACAATTAAAAGCAGACACTCGTAACAAATTGTGAAGGGCAATGGGGACAAAACAGGAGACTAACAGTAGAAATACAATTATTCCAAGCTGGAAGAGGCAATGGGTTGAGTTTCCCCCACTTTTGCTGTAAATAATTCTGTGATATGTAATCAAAGCCTTTGGAGAGGGGGTAGACAAACTAGTTCAATGAAGGATACAGAGTGTTCCATCATCAATAATCTATTCCTATTATCTCATGAAATTACAGCTGGCTCTGAAGTGTCTTTTCAAACAAAGTGGAGTTCCTGAGATTTACAAGATATTCAGAAAAAATATTCTTTCTTACGTTTGAATCTTAAAGAAGGAACACATTTCGGCCGTAACACAGGTGTGCCAGACACACCAACTATAATAGGAACTTGAAAGGACGACATTGTTCATATATAACCAAATTCAGCATGTACACTTGACAAGAAACATGCAATATAGTGATTCGGAAACATGAAATACAACAGAAAATGGTGGAGAAACGCAACAGATGAGGAAGTAATTGCAGAGAGAAACAGAGTTAATATATCAAATAAGATGTGACACTGTTCTGAAAAAGTTATATTGAAATCAAAGTTTAATTGTGTATATCTCTGCTCAGAGGGTGCCAGACCTGCTGAGTTTCCATCTATCGATTACTTTTTCGTTCTGAAGTGTGACAAATTGACTGATCTGAACGATATAAGCAAAGCTGCTATCTCAGTTGAATCTCGAATAATTTATTATGGACATTAAATGAGAAATTACGAAGTTCCTATGTTTCATAGTCCTCTAAATATCGATGATGTATTGCGTTGTGAGACAAAACCAATGTGAGACATTGTCTTTTGCATAGGTACGTCTTGGATATTCTGTGTAGTGGTCACCCAGTCTACCTTTAGTTTCCTCAATGTAAAGCAGACTACAATGTGAGCAGCGAATTTAGTAGACCGGATGGTGGGAAATGTTTGTAGGATGCTGCTTCACCTGGGAGGTATGTTTGGCCCTTGGATAGTGAAGAGGGAGGAGGTAAATGGGAAGTGTAACAACTATGGCAGGGGAACGTGAAGTGGACCTGTGGTGGGGGTGGGGGGTGGGGCGAGGTGTTGGGCGAGAATAAAGAGCGGACCAGGGTGTCCTGGAGGAAATTGTCCTTCAGAAGGCGGAAAAGGGAGAGGAGGCTAATATATGTCTGGTGGTGGCATTGCGCTGGAGGTGGGGGAATTCAGACTGATGATCCTCTGCATATGAATGCTGGTGGGATGATAGGTAAGGACAAGGGGAACTCTAACGCTGTTGCAGGATGTAAGAACGAGGCTGAGGGTAGAAGTGCAGGAGGTGGGTCGGAACTGGTCGGAACTGTCCCGTCGATAACAGAGTTGGGGAATTCTCGGGTGAGGAAGAAGGTGGACATTTCAGAGGCCACGTTTTTGTAGTTGACATCATCAGAAGCAATGTGGTGGAGACGGAGGAACTGAGAGAATGGACTAGAGTCTTTGCAGGAAACAGGGTGTGAGGATGTATACTTGGAGTTAGTGGTTTAATACTGGATATCAGTGACCGGTCTATCCCCAGAAATAGAAGTAGATATGTCGAGGAAAGGAAGAGAGGAGTCAAAGGTAGAGCAGGTGAAAGTGAGAGAGAGGTGCAAATTGGAAATTATGATCTTTTCCAATTCTGGGCAAGAGAGAGGAGCAGCAGCGATGGTATCATCTACGTATTGGAGAAAGAGTTGTGGATGGGCGCTGGAATAGAACTGGAACAAGGAATGGTCTACGTACCCCATGAAGGAACAGGTATAAATGGGCCCACGTATGTATCCATGCACCCCCTCTGTATGGCAGGAACAGGCTAAAGCAATGGGTCTGCCCAGGCAGTTCAGTTTGTGGATTTTCAGGAGGAGATAAAAGAAAACTCTGCTATCAGAGGACCTTCAGCTTCGGGACTGTTAGGTGGGGGTGAGTGTGTGTGTTTTTGGTGGGGGTGGGGGGGCGAGTGAGTGTGAATCTCCAGATGAAATGTGGTCATACTTAGTTAATAAAATACCCTGATGTACCATGGCAGGGTTATGGACCAGCAGGTGAAATGTGGAGGTATCTGAGAGCTGGCACTCAGCCTCTGAAATGCAGAGATGAGTCCACTAGACTACAGCAGCACCACCCTAATCGGCACAGGCTGAATAACATAGTCAGGGTTGGAACGAAGCATACAGTGTACAGGGTAATAGGTTGGATAGGGTGAGGGGGATACAGAGAATTTAAGACAGCCAAAATCACATGGAGCGTTCTCAATCAACAGATTGAGTTCAAGTAAACGCCAGAGGATTGGGTCCAGGTGGAGGGAAAGTGTTGGAGCTGGGCGAATGGTATATGGGATGGGGTGTGTACTCTTGCACAAAGAAATGGACACTGAGAGAAGACGGTGGAAGAGGAGTTCAACATTATGCCGTGCCTGAAATTCATTAAAGTGGGACACAGAGGGATAAAACTGAGACCTTTGCCGAGTACAGAACATTCAGCATTAGTGCGTGGAAGGTTAGGAGGGCTGGTGAATACATGACAGGAGGTGGGCTTGGGGAAGGGGATAGACTCAGATTGCAGGGTATGGGTGTGTGGCAGGTTGCAGAGGCTCATAGGCATATCTAAGTTATTCCATCTTGTGGGCCTCGTGTATCTGGTGAGCACGGCAAATGAGCTGGAGAATGAAGTAGAATTGGGGAATGGTGCAGCCTTGATCCAATGCGATGTGATGCTGTTGAACAGAGAAAATGTTGATCTCAGTGGCAACGGCACCGCATAACAAGTCCTCAGAAAGTAAGTGATTGAAAATAATCGGAATCATTATCTTATTGTAATGCTCTGATATCATTGGGGTGACACTCAACCAGCTAAGTCTTACTTTTCTGAGATTTTAGACCAAAGTGTGAAAACTGAATGTATCTTGATGTTATTAATAAGACAAATTCATCCATGGTTTTGGAAGGCACTAGCAAGCGCAGAGTTTATTTGTCATTCCCAATAGCTTTAGGGAAGGTGTCATTATTCATTGAGGAAATTACCAGCACAGAATTTCCTCCGATTCCCGTTGACCGCAGTTTCCTGAGGGTCAATGATGCTACATGAGTCAAATACTACTTTGATGGCACCTCAACTGACAATGGAAAATCAGTTAAAATACTAAAGAGAAAAGGGGTAGAACACGGCATACTTGAACAATGTAGTCACTGATCTCGCAACGTTTAAGGACAAACAGATGCAGGGACTTCTGATTTTGAGGAGAGGTGTTTCCTATTTGGGATGAGGCTGTTTGGTGAAGCGCTGTGACAGAGAGACAGAAAACAGTTCCACTCTATATGGGGGAAAAATCACCCTATTCACGGTACATTACACAGTGACAGACCTACACTATTGTCTGTTCCTATTGGGCATTGAACATCTCAATCTCATCATTCACTGATGACCAATAGCAACACAGAAGCCAGCAGCTCCCATCACCCCAGTGGAAAGCAAAAAGGGTAAGGGAAGGCCAGTGGAAGTGGGAGTAACTAGGGAACTGGTGTAACTTACAGTGGGAATGGCAGAAGAAAGATGTGAAGAGATATTATCAGCGGAAGAGCATGTGGCAACAGAAGGGGTAGTGCAAGGGAAGTAGGAGCGTAAAGAAAGAGTAGGAAGGGGAGGAAGAATGGCTAATGAAGTTTTAGTAACTGGGTAAAGCTTGTTTGTGAAAAAGTGAGGTTGGGTGAAAACCACCAATGCTCAGGAAAATTGGGATCGGATTCCATTGAAAATTAAAATTTGATGTGCTTCTTTTTCTATCACTTGCTTGTTTATCAGATTGTACTTTCACTCTGTAGTTTTGTATCTCCATCAAATGCAGGTGACGTGTTTTTCTCCCATATCCGCCCCCCCCCAACCCCGGCCCGGTGTTGTGTCTCAACATTTTTGAATATTTTTTTTAACAGTATGTATTTGCTTCCACTTCAAGGTAGACATGAGAATATGATTTGATCTCCTGCCGTTTGTCCATAACATGGAATTTAATTGAATATTTATCCTCATCACATTAGCTGATTCAAGCAATGAGTCTGTGTCCATCCTGCAGATGAAAAATTTCTTCAGTTTTCACTATTGTTACAAAGGACAGTGCCACACAAAAGGCTAATGTTCCAGTGCAAGGTGCCAAACCGAAATTCACCCTAAATTAGGTACACACTTTATGAATAAGACATGCTGAGGGACAGAGTGTAAAGGTGAATTTAACTTTGTGTCAAAAATGGTATTTGCTGCTCCCTCATAATAGGTGTTATCTACATCACTCTGTAAATTCCCCAAAATAAGAACAAGAGACTGGAATTCTTAATTATTGCTTCGTAAATAACATGTGGAGAACTGGAAGGAAATCAAGGTTTGTTTGTGATATTCATAAATGATGATGGTGAGAATGTGGAAGATGGATGGAAATGGAATGATAACTAATGTTGGGGATGACACAAAGATTAGTTGGGTGCTTCACAGTCAGGAGGACAGGGTTAGGCTAAGGCCGGTATAAACAGATGATTTCTATGTCCAGATTAATGGCCGATGAAGTTTAACACTGATAAATGTGAGATGATGTACATCTGAATTAACAAGACAAGTGAGTACTCAAACTTTGAAGAGCGATGGCTAAACTTGTTCCTTTTTTCTTTGCAGCAGGGAAGGTTGAAGAGGGAACAGGGTACAGGTGTACACGAGCATAAGGGGTATGGAGAGGATGAACAGACAGCAGCTGTTTCCCTTACTCCAACGGTCAAAAACTAAAGGAAACATATTTAAAGTGAAAGGCAGGAGATTGAGAGGGGATTTCTGGAGTCTGTACTGAACTGAGAGGGTGGCACAGATATAGAATATAAAGTTCCTATGTGTGGACATGGGCCCTTCGGCCCACAAAGTCCACACTGATCCTCCAAAGAGTAACCCACACAAACACATTCCTCCTATATTTACCCCTGACTAATGTACCTAACCTACATGTCTCTGAACACTTTGGGCAATTTAGCATGGCCAATTCACTTATCCTGAACATCTTTGGATTGTGGGAGGAAATCGGAGTACCTACAGGAAACCCACGCGGATATGGGGGGAATGTGCAAAATTCATACAGGCAGTCACCCAAAGCTGGAATCAAACCTGGGTCCCCAGCGCTCTAAGGCAGGCGTGCTAACCACTGAGCCGTATTTCTGCCCCTAATAACATGTGTCTGGAATGCATTTCCTATTCGGGTGATTGATCAGGTAATTTCACAAACTTTTAAAAAAAGCCTTTGGATATGCACTTGGAGATGCAAGCTCGCATTTTCATTCAATTATTCTATGTGCTGGCAGCCACGAACACTCAGATATATTCTGAAGCAATAGCTAATGGCAGTTCCTAGTTTGTTCCATTGACTGTACTCAGTAAGTGTGCCTCCAGTGATATTCTGCTGTTATCTCCCACTTTCTATTTAAATGTTTCTGTTTCCTTGAGTTGGTAATGTAATTTCTGCTGTCGATTATGTCATTTCCTGCCCTTTTTTCTCAGAGGATGGTAGATGGACTCAAAATTGCTGTGTTTGTTGATGGAGTTCTGGTTGGAATGCCATGTTTCCAGGAATTCTTGTGCTTGTCTCTGATTGGCCTGTCCTAGGATGGATATGCAGACCTAGTCAAAGTGGCGTACTTCCTCATCAGTACGTAAGATATCCGTATTGGGATCATGTCTTTTGTAGCCAGTTGATGTTCATATATCCTGGAGACTAGTTTTCTGCTTGTTTTTCCGTTGTAGTGTTTGTTACAGTTCTTGCAAGGCTTATTGTTCCTGGAGCAGAACAGACAAAGATGTGAATTTATTGCGGTGCTCAAAAGTATGAAAAAAGTTGCAGAGTAGAAAAAGAATACTGTATTAGTAGGCATTATAGCATCAAGGAATTCTAATTTCAAGGTTGTCAGTAAAAGAGCTAGAAGTGAAATAAGAAAAAACGTCTTTATTTAGAGAGTTGTTACGAATTGGAATTGACCGGCTGGGAAAGTTGTGGATAAAGATTCAAAAGAGAACTGGATATATATGTGGAAATTATGAATTTAACGGGCAACAGAGAGAGGGCTGGCAAATGGGAGGTGCTTGGGAGATATTTTTGGAACTGATGCATACATAATGGCCAAAGGCTTCCTCCTGTACTTTCAAGTTTTGAACTCTATCATGTGTCAGCTGTGAATAAAAGTCAGTATCCAATTATTTCACTGTGTAAATGCTCGCAAATATCTGATTACTTGGTGCAGCATAAACATTTAAAATGCAAGTTCTGCAAGGTCAGCTTCATTATGAAGTTTAATTATTACTCATAACATGCATATTTTACATGTTGTATTCCCATTACTAAAACAAATATATCATTGCTTTGTCACAAACCTCTTTGGAAAGCTTTGACTTTTCACTGAGACAATATTATGTTCGTTGCTTTTTTTCACTCTCCACGTTTCATAATAAACATCATTCATTCTAAAAATTGGAAGTTTTCTAATTATTATTCACTAAAATTTGATAACACAAATAATTTATTTAGTTTAATGTTCACAGTCCATGGTGAATTATTGCAATTTTTAAATTGCTGGCAAATAGCTGAAGATCGTACATTTCAGTGAGAATTAAACTGATTGATTATATATCAATGTATAAGAACGCTAATTCTATTTGTATGTTCAGTCGTTTGCTCACTCTGAACATGTAATCATTCAGAAGCCAACCACTTTAAAAATATTGGAGTGGCAAAACATTGCTTTGAATCCTGACATTGAATCTCTAATTCTGATCACCACAAGAGTAATGTTCATTCTTGATAAAATAAAATGTACATACTTTATTTCTGTCTTAGAAAATCTTGACAGGAGTTTATATTTTAGTTCCATAAATATAGAATCAACAGAATTGATTGAAGAGATTCTAGTTCAGTTGAATGATTATCGTTCACATCTTATTTTTGCCCAATTCATGGAATATAGCAAACATCCGACTATTGTTCGGCTCAGTAAACTCACCACCTTGCAATGAGTTATGCTGAAAATTGCTTCAAATATATCTGAAATCATTTACACTGTTATTGGACCTCACAGCTGCCTGAGATACACAGAGACTCAGTTGCCTTTTCCAAAATCTGTACATTGAGTTTCTAACCTGGTTCGGTCAAACAATTCTTCAAAACAAGTAATTTGGAATCCACCTTGGGTAGAGGGAGAACCCGTCAACAGACTATCACTGGTCTCAGTGTAGGTACAAATGTTGTCCAGGTTAAATACTAATGGCTGACCAGCAATCAAGTTTTAAAATTCATCTTCAGCCAGAACCTGGCCCAGAGAGCAGACGTGTTGACATGGAGAGCCAGAATCACACCATACAAGTTACTTATGGTGATGAAATCTGACCTGCCTCCAAGATTCCATACACCTGCACCCCGGGTGAAGACGTAAACAAGTTGACAATCTATTACAGTGTCTTGTGCCTCAGAAAGAATCCTCTAAATCCATATCCAATAAATGGCACCTTCACATTCTCCAGTATCAAAATAAAATTGTACATCTCTGTGAATGGTCAGAGATTACTACATGGATCACACAGTAGAACGTATGTGAAGTAACCAGCAGCAAACGGCAATCCAAAAATCACATTAATAACTGAACTTGACGGATTCTGTCTGGTCTAAGTAACCACACATATTATACTGGCTTTCAGGTGACTGTAACAATGCACACCATAACTGGAGATTTTGGCCTTGCACCCCTCCAAAGCTTCCTGATCTCACACATCACTGCCTCACACATTCAACAATTGATGACAATCCACAAGCTGGGTGGAACTGGAAACACAGAACAACGCAGCACTCTACAGACCGTTCGGTCTTTGACATTCTGTTGACCTTTGATCCTACTCTAAGATCAAACTAACCTCCATACATTTCATTTTACTATCATTTGTGTGCCTATCCAATTATATATCAGTAATATAGTTGACTTTACTACAACTGCTGGCTGTTCATTGTACACACCCACCCCTCTGTGAAAGAACCTACCTCTGACATCACCCCTAAACCTTCCTTCAATTACCTTAAAATCATACCCCATCGAGAGTCTTTTCCACCCTGGCAGAAAGTAAATGGCTATCCACTCTATCTATGTGTCTCATCATTTTGAACGCCCCTGTCAAGTCACTTTCCATTCTTCTTCATTCCAATCAGGAAAACACCTTAGCTCCCTCAAATTTTCTTTGTATGACATGCCCTCCAGTCCAGACAGCATCTTGATAAATCACCTCAGCACGGTCATCAAAGCTTCCACATCTTTCCTACAACAAGGCAACCAGAGCTGATCACAATATTCTAAGTTGGTCTCACAAGGGCTCCATAGAGTAGCAGCATAACCTCGCAGCTGTTAAACTCAATCTCTCGGCTAATGAACACATCAAACACATCCGAAACAATCTCATTAACATGGGGAGCAACTTTGTGGGAGCTATGTCATGAACCACATGATCCCCCTGTTACTCCACAATGGAAGAATCCTGCCTTTAACCCTGTATTCTGCATTCAAATTCGATTTTCCATAATGAATCGTATCCCACTTTCCATATTGAACACCATCTGCCACTTCGCAGCTGGGTACTGCATCCTGTCAATGTTCCTGTTGCAAACTACAATAGCCCTCCACTCTATCCACAGTTCCACCAACCTGTGTTACATCATCAAACTTACGAACTTACCCTTCCACTTCATCATCCAAGTCATTATCAAAATCACAAACGGCAGAGGTCCCAGAACCGATCCTTAAGGAACACCACTGCTCACCTAGTTCCACACTGAATACTTCCCATTTACCACCACCCTTTGTATTCTATGGGTTAACCAATTCTGTATCCAGGCAGATAGGTCTCCCTGTATACGATGCTTCCTTACATTCTGAATGAAACTACGACGGGGACGTTTATCAAACACCTTGGTAAAATCCATGCACTCCGCATTCACTGCTCTACCTTTTTCAGTGTGTTTAATCCCATCCTCAAATAATCCAATAAGACTTGTGAAGTATGACCTGCCCCTCATAAATCCATGCTGACTATTTCTAATCAAACCTTGTTTTTCCAGAATCCTCTCCAATAATTTGCCCAGTACTGATGTAAGACTGAATTGTCTGTCATTCTCAGGAAAATCCCTGTTTCTTTGCCTGAACAAGAGATTACATTTACCACCCTCCAATCAATGGACGCTACTCCAATGGAGAGTGAAGGCGCAAAGGCACAGAAATCTCTTCCCTCTCTTCCTTTAGTAACCTAGAGTGTTTCCGCCTGGCCGAGGGATTTATCTATCCTAATGTTTGTATTTCACCTCAACTTGTTTACTCCCAATCCAACCAAATGATTGACAGCTTTCCATTTCAGGGATCTGTACAGTGCTGCCTTCCTGAGCAAGTATGGTTCCCAATATCCTTTGTATTATGGAATGGAAAACATGGGAAGCTTTGATTCTGCTGCTGCTCAGATGCAGCCTGACTGCTGTTCTTTTCCAGCGCCACAATTTTCGACTCTGATCACCAGTCCTCACTTTCTCCATCACTGAGGGCTGTCCCCTCTGCACACTGAGCAGGGAACTAATCAGCAGAAACTCATTGTATCTGGAGCTGACTGGTCAGTTCTGGAAAGTTCTATTTGATGAACACATTTACTAAAAACGAATTTCAAATTCAACAAATATTCATTCAGTCCCAGAGTTACAGTTTTGGTTCATGAATTGGACAGGTTGATAACGAACAGTGAATGACTGAAGAACTCCGAGGTAGAGAGTATTACAGGTGATATATTCCAGCTTGGATGTGCTTTACCTCAATGCTGGTAATATTATCAGACAGATATGATAAGGAAACGAGGTGACATGTGGAAATGTGACATTTTTTCGATTACAGAGATGTGTTTGAGGGAGGTCGGGGCTAACAACTCAATATTCTGTAGAACCAGAACAAGAGTCAGGACAGAAGAGAGAGTAAAAGAGGAGGTGACGTTGCCTTATTAATTATGGAGTTAATTATTGGCGTAAGAAGGGACAATATATTGAAAGGATCTTCTAAAGAGGCTTGGTGGTTAGAACTCAGGAGCAAAACCATGACAGAAACACTGCTAGGTATATATTATAGACCCCCAATAAAGGAAAGTACGAGTGCAAGTATATAACCAAGTTATTGAGGTGTGTAAAACAATAATAGGAAAATTACATTCAAGCATTTCAATTCCAAACATTCATTTGGTCAGTGATAAATTTTTAAGAGGGGCAGGTGTTTTGAAATTTATTCCAGAGAGCTTCTTATATCAACACAGAGCAGATACAACAATAGGCAGTGCAGTGCTGGGCCTCACTGTGGGAAACAAAGCCAGTCAGCTGTTCCAGGCAGAGGTGGGAGAGCATTTTAGGACCAGTGACCGTGATGTCACACATTTTGACTTTGCGAAGGAAAAGACCCCAAAAATGTTAGATAAATAATGGCTTTTTGCATTGGGGAGACAGATTTTATGGAAACAAATGACAGGAAACGGCCAAAGTGCAGTTGCGTCTGGGTGAAACTGTAGCAGAACAAGGTGGGGCGGTGGTTGGGGAAATCATTTGTTGAAAATGGAATTGATGACAGTGTCGGCCAACATGTTACACCGAAGATAAAATTTAGGAACACAAACCCAGAGAACCTCAGATGTCGACACAAATTCGGAACAGGATGAAAAGGGAAAGAGAAGCTTAAATCTGGTACCAAGTGAGCAGGTCAATGAAGGCCCTAAAAAAAATAGCAAGTGGAGGGCTAAACTTAAAATATCAGTGAAAGAGCAGAAGGAGGGTTGATAAAACATTAACGGGTAAGATTAGCAAGAATCCACAGGCATTTTCCTTTGGTTTATTAAGGGGAAGAGGATAATGCGGGAAAGAATGGGAGTATTAGAGACTAAGGGAACAGCCTGTTAACAGTGCCAGAGAATATGTTAAACATATCCTACGAATCGGTCTTCAGTTTGGAGAAGCAGTTCCTGGATTCAGGGAGAGTGACCGTTTGACCCTTGAGCAAACTGATACAGGAGTTGAGGAAGAGTTGGAATTTTATGCAAGCTGGAGCGGGCATATCACCAGATTAAAGACCATCAAGTCTCACATCAGTGAGAGGGAAACAATTGTAGAAAATTCGGAGGACTGTTGAGGCTGGATCATTAAATATCTTCAAGGCTGAGACAGACAGATTTTTATATAAGCGTTACGGGGAAATCACAGGAAAGTGGAATGGGGGATTAACAAAATAAATATAACCTAATCGAAGGAAAAGCAGACTCAGTGAGCGGACAGACATATTGTTGCCCCTACGTCTAATGGTGTTCTTTTCCAATAACCCTGTATTCACAAGAACATCAACCTCTCTCACTATAGAGTGAGACACGGTTTGGAATGCAATCGAGGGATTCAAGGAATTCATAAACGCAATACAAATAGACTGAAAGTACGACAGGACTGTAACAACACGGATTGCCTGTTAGGGTGAGGATTTGCGTCGACACAATCACCACTACCAGAAGAAAGACCTCAGCAAGACACCCTCCAAGGCCAAGAGCAGACCTGCACTGGGGAGCAGGTAATCTGGGGCCAGGTGTCAAGGAGTGCTGAAGGCCTAAACACTACATCGCTGTGGTGTCTCCTTCCTTCCCTGACCAAGATTAAATTTGGAGGGGTAGAGAGACATGCCGTTGGTAGCGGAGTAAGCAGTAAGCCTTTGACATGAGAGGTTTCGGACAGCTCAGCTCAGGAGAATGTACAAGTAAACTCAAATAAAGTCCTTTTAACTTTATTGTTACAGCAGTCGAGATGGCATTTACGGCAGTTGCACGCTCCATCTTGTGAGATGTGGTCGCTCAGGGAGATTTCTACCGTCCCTGATGGCTACACATGTGGGCACTGCACCCAGCATCAGCTCCTGGGAGACCGTGTTAGGGAGCGACGCTGGGCGGCAAGGTGGATCATGGGTTAGCACAGCTACCTCAGAGCACCAGTGATCAAGGTTCAAATCCCGCCTCGGGCAACTGTCTGCGTGGAGTTTGCACATTCTCCCTGTGTCTGCATTGGTTTCCTCCCACAGTCCAAAGATGTGCAGGTTAGGTGAATTGGTCATGCTTAATTACCCGTAGTGTTGCGTGTAGGGGAGTGGGTCTGGGTGGGCTGCTCTTCGGTGGGTAGGTGTGAACTTGTTGGACCGAAGGGCCTGTTTACACACTGTAGGTAATCTAATCTAGGATGCACTGAGGATCATCCGAGATACTGACAAATTCATAGACACGCCCCTAGTTATGTTTCTTTAATGACTGTAATATTTCAGTTCAACTTTCATCGTCCTGAGTTCATTAGCCTTATATGTCAGTCCTGTTGTATTTAAATGAACACAATTTAATCTAACAGGCGTTCCTTGCTTCCTATCATGTTCCAGGCAGAGAGTAGATGGGCGACCACCAGGAATGACAAAGGGAGTAGGCAGGGATTGCAGGAATCCCCTGTGGCTATTACCCTCGAAAACAAGTAGACCATTTTGGATTGTTGGGCGCAATGTCCGTTCAGGGGAAAGCAACAGTTGCCAGGTTGGTGGTACGACCACTGGCTCTTGGGCACCGCGGAAAAGTGTAAAGGTAAACAGGGCGTTAAAGTTAAGAGGGTCGATTGTTAATGGGACAGATCAAAGATTCTGTGGTCGCAAACGGGAATCCAGGGTGGTGTGTTACCTCCCAGGTGCTAGGGTCCAGGATGTCTCCAATTGGCTGCAGAACATTCTCAAGGGGGAGGGTGAGCAGAAGAAATCATTATGCACGTTGGCACAAATGATATCCGTAGAAATAGGGATGAGGTCCTGCAGCATAACTACAGAGGGCTTGGAGAATCATTCTTTAAAAATACCTTGACAGTGATAATCTCCAGAGAGGGAGATTAACGTCAGAGACTTGCACTGAAGGGGATTCCAATATCTTGGTGGCCAGTTTTGCTCGGGTTACAAGGGAGGGTTTAAACTAGATTAGCAAGTGGTCATATCCTCAAGGGCAGGGAGGCAAGTGGAAGGAGATGCAATAATCAGAAATAGTAAGGTTAGGCTGGAAAACGACAGAGTAAGTAGTGCCTTTTGGATTAAATTGCATCTGTTTCGATATACGAGGGCTGACAGGTAAGGCCGATGAACTCAGGGTGTGGATAGGTAGGTGGGACTGGGATATTATAGCCATTACAGAAATATGGCTAAGTGATGGAAAGGACTGACAGCTTAATGTGCTAGGGAACAGGTGCTTTAGGTGAGACAGAGATGGTGGAAGGAGGGGAGGGGGAGTTGCATTTCTGATGAAGGGGAGTAACACAGCAGTAATCAGAGATAAAATAACTGATGGATCACTCAATGAGGCTTTGTGGGTGGAGTTAAGAAATAGGAATGGAATGGTGAGGTGTTAGGGTTGTAATATAGGCCCCCAAAGAGTCAACAGGAATGGGAGTAACAAATATGCAGGGAGAGAGGGGAGACCTGCAGGAGCAATAGGGTTATCATACTAGGGGATTTTAATTTTTCTAACACAGACTGGAACGGCCAGAGCATTAAGGGATTTGATGACATAGAATCAGTTAAATGCATCAGGAACGTTTCCTCAAGCAGTATATAGAGTGTCCTACTCGGGAAGGGGCATAACTCGAACTTTTCTTAGGAAATAGGGCTGGACAGGTGACTGAATTAATAGTGGAGGAGCACTTTGGGACCAGTAACCATAGTTCTATTAGTTTTCATATAGTTATGGAGAGGGACAAAACTGGTCAACAGGTTCATGTTCGAACTTCTGGCTTGGCTCAGTTTTAGGCCGCTGGGATCAAGGGAATCCCTGGAGGTATATAAGAGATACAGGATTTTACTGAAGAAGGACATCAGTCGGGTGAAAAGGGAGCAAGAAAAAGCCTCGGCTGAGAAGATTAGGATGAATCCAAAAAGGTACTTAAATATATTAAAAGAAAAAGCAATAACTGGAGAGAAAATAGGACCCATCAAAGACAAATGTGGAGAAGTATGTGTGGAACTATAAGAGATGGGTGAAATCCTCGACGAATATTTCTACTCTATGTTTACTGTGGAGAAAGACATGATGACTTGAGAACTTGAGGAAGTTAGTCGTGATATCTTAGGGACAATCCATATCATAGTAGAGGAGATTTGGACGTACTAGAATGTTTGAAAGTGGATAAATCTCATGGTCCTTACCCGATATATCCAAGAACACCTCAAGTGGCTCCAGAAGAATTTTCGGCGACCCTGGACTATAATGTTGATCATCACTGAACACAGTGGACGTCCAGGAAGACTGGAGGGTAGCAAATGCCATGCCCTTATTCAAGGAGAACTGCACAAAAAAAGCCTTGGAACTACGGGTCAGTAGGTTTAACATCCGTGGTAGGTAAGTTACTTGAGAAGGTTCTGAGGGATAAGATGTACATGCATGTAGAAAGACAGGCTTTGATTAGGAATAGTAAGTGCGGCTTTGTGCGAGAAAGTTTGTGCTTGACAATTTTCTTAATGTAATTGGATGAAGTGACCAGGAAGATTGAATTGTGTGCGGCAGTAGACGTCGAAACACGTGATATTGTAAAAACACAGCAGGTCAGGCAGCATTTGAGGGGCAAGAGATGTATCTTTCGGACATAGGCCCTTCATCAGGAACGTCCAATACATCGATTCTCCTGCTCCTGTGATGCTGCCTGTCCCACCGTGTTTTTCCAGTACCACACTTTTCGACACTGATCTCCAGCAACTGCCGTACTCACTTTCTCCAAGGGCGGGAGATTAAGTCAATATGGATTTCAATTACACCAGAACAGAATGAGGCCTTTCAGCCCCTGGAACCTGATATACAATTACAGGAGGCCAATAAACCCCCCGGGCCTATAAAACTGTAACCAGATCATGCAGCACCAGTATCCAGTTACACCGCAACAGGATCAGTCTATTCAGCTACTTGAAGTCAGTAACACAGGAAATGGAAGACGCCGCCAAGTGACTGGACTATGTGGTTTACTGGAATAAAACCAGGCTACATAGCCCATCAGACCTGCACTTCCATTCAGGAAGTCAGGGCTGATCTGTACTCGGCCGCAATTACTCTTTTATGCCCAATTCTTTGTAGCCCTCGACTCTCTGACGGGTCAAAATCCACTGACACCCACTCGCACCCCCCAAACATTTCAGTGCTTTGGCCTCCCCAACTGTCTGGTCCTAACCGTCACTACCCTCTGAGAGAAGGAAACACTCCCCACACATATACCTTGGCTCATTGAAATGGATAGAAGATATGAACACAGCTTAAAGTGACTGGCCCTGATATCATGGCAGTATTTGATTGAGCGAGATGTCAAGGAGACTGAACAAAATTTAACTTAATGGGAATTAGTTGTAAACTCCCCACTGGTTGAATCATTCAGAACACAATGGGGCTGGTGGACATCAATCCTCCCAGTCCCTGGATATCCCTGTGGGCAATCCTCAGGGTAGCTTCTTCGGCATAACCATCTTCAGCTGCGTCATCAATGTCTTTCCCTCTGTCATACGATCAGAGGTGCGGATGTTCTGTGAAGATTATACAGTGTTTAGAACAATGAGTCACCTCCTAACGCACTCAGGTATCAAATCTGGACAACATTCAAGATTGTGCTGCCAACGTAAAGGTAACATTGATCAAAAGCACTGTTGGACATTAAATATTACCATGGTTAAAAGAACGAGGAACTCCTTCAGCAACTCTAGCTGGTTTCACAGTAATATAAGAAAGCCATTCCGCCCATCTGATCTGTTGGATAACAAGAGGCGCAATGCGTTCACTCACTCCTGCCTATTACACAAGAAAACAATTCAAAAAAAGACAGTAGATGTTGGAATACAAAATACACACGCAGGAAGCTGGAAGAACAAAATAAGGAAGGCAGCATCAATACTTGAGAAGTGAACGCCTTGGATATAACCATTCATCAGGACTGTGGATGGGAGTAATGGAGTCTATAGATAAAGTGGCGGGTGAGGGAGGAGGAGGCAGAGTGACGATGTGGGGGATAAGTGAACACAGATCAAGGGTATCAGCGGGTTGGTGATGGGATGGCTGAGTCCAGTTGGTAGGTAGCTGGACAAAAGCTTGCTTAGAGGAATGGAATGGAGGGGAGTGTCTGGGAAGGGAGTCGGGGAATTGGAAGGGAGGTTATTTGCAATTGGAGAATTCAGTGTTTAGTCCCCGGGGTGTAGGCTGCAGAGGAGACAGATGAGATCTTGTTCTTCCAAATCATGGTTTGGTTCATTGTGGCAATGGAGGACACCAAGGATGGCCATGTTGGAAAGGGACTGGGAAAGAGAATTGAAATAGGAGTAATTTAGCTAGGATGACTACTACATTTTAAAACAGCCAAAAACTTTAGTCATTAAATTACACAATGAAACACAAAGAACAGAATAAAGAATCACGATGGAATTCAACCTAATTCAACTATACCTAATTATGCTGTTCCGAGCAAACACAACTGTCCCAATAATCAAACTGCCAATTAAAACCAGTACAAACGGAACAAATACTTCCAGGTTGAAATTGAAGGTCAGAAAAGAGAGAGAGTTTCCACACAGCTCCCAGATGAACTTCCTAGTTCAAAACTCAACTGAAAACTTCTCAGCTCAATTCAGCTCAGCAAGTTCAGCTAAAAGAGCTCACCACTCTCCGTTCATTATACTGGTCGCTTATAAAGCATGACCCCTTTGGCCTGAAGTCTCATCTGTTTCCATATAAACAAAAGGTAACTAAAAATCCTTTTCATCTCTGTACCAAACCAGACTGATAGGAGCTTGGCCACGTTTTATTGTCCCTGCGAAAAAAACCAAGGATAGAGTCTCCTTGAGCCAAGGAACAGCTTTTTGACAAATAAGGGACTTGCTTTGTGACATGTCTCCCCCCACTAAAAAAAAGAACCATCAATGCTAAAAGATAGCTGCATTTTTAACCCTTCAAACCCAGTTAGTAGTCTCAAAACAGACAGATACACTATGCTAACAGTAAACATTCAAACATGCACAAACCCTTTCAAATTCAGGCCGTGATATACCCCCACCGAACACCTCCGTATTTCATTCGCGTCTCAATAACTCATCAGCTTTCACTCTTTCGCGACCTTCCACATGCACAATTGTCAGATTGAATGGCCGCAACAACAAGCTCCATCTAAACAATCTGGCATTTTTGTTCTTAGTTTTTCCCACAAATGTATTATGATCAATTGTTGTGGTTCTGCTCGCCGAGCTGGAAGTTTTTGCTGCAAACGTTTCGTTCCCTGGCTAGGGAACATCATCAGTCCTGTTGGAGCCTCGTGTGAAGCGCTGCTTTGATGTTTCTTCCGGTATTTATATCGGTTTGTTCTTGCCGCTTCCGGGTGTCAGTTTCAGCTGTAGTAGTTTGTATATGGTGTCCAGGTCAATGTGTCTGTTGATGGAGTTTGGGGATGAATGCCATGCGTCTAGGAATTCTCTGGCTGTTCTCTGTCTGGCTTGTCCTATGATAGGGGTGTTTTCCCAGTCAAATTCATGTTGCTGGTTGTCTGAGTGTATGGCTACTAGAGATAGCTGGTCGTGTCGTTTTGTGGCTAGCTGATGTTCATGGATGCGGATTGTTAGCTGTCTTCCTGTTTGTCCTATATAGTGTTTTGTGCAGTCCTTGCATGGTATTTTGTAAACTACGTTAGTTTGGCTCATGCTGGGTATTGGGTCCTTTGTTATAGTGAGTTGTTGTCTGAGCGTGGATGTTGGCTTGTGTGCTGTTATGAGTCCTAAGGGTCGCAGTAGTCTGGCTGTCAGTTCTGAGACGCTCCTGACGTATGGTAGAGTGGCTTGTCCTTTTGGTTGTGGCATGTCCTCGGTCTATCTCTTAGGCATCTGGTGATAAAGTTGCTTGGGTATCCGTTTTTGGCGAATACCTTGTATAGATGTTCCTCTTCCTCTTTTCGCAGCTCTGGTGTACTGCAGTGTGTTGTGGCCCTTTTGAATAGTGTCCTGATGCAGCTTCGCTTGTATGTGTTGGGGTGGTTACTTTCATAGTTTAAGACTTGGTCTGTGTGTGTTGGTTTCCTGTGTACCCTTGTGGTGAATTCTCCGTTGGGTGTTCTCTCTACTAACACGTCTAGGAATGGGAGTTGGCTATCCTTTTCTTCTTCTCGTTTGAATCGGATTCCTGTGGGTGTGGCGTTGATGATTCGGTGTGTTTTTTCTATATCTGTGTTTTTGATGATTACAAAGGTGTCATCAACATATCTGATCCAGAGTTTGGGTTGGATTTGTGGTATGGCTGTATGTTCTAACCTTTGCATAACTGCCTCTGCTATGAGTCCCGAGATTGGTGATCCCATGGGTGTTCCGTTGATTTGTTCGTATATCTGATTGTTGAATGTAAAGTGTGTGGTGAGGCACAGGTCCAGTAGTTTAAGTGTGCCGTCTTTGTTGATAGGTTCGGCCTCCTGTGTTCTGTTATGTATGTCCAGTAGGTTGGCTATTGTTTCTCTGGCTAGGGTTTTGTCAATTGAAGTGAACAGTGCCGTCACATCCAATGATACCATGGTTTCTTCTTTGTCTATGTGTGTATTCCTGATGACGTCCAAGAATTCCTGTGTTGATTGTATGGAGTGTTTGGATCCGCTGACTAGGTGTTTCAGTTTTTGTTGTAGTTCTTTGGCCAGTTTGTATGCTGGTGTCCCTGGTAGTGATACTATGGGTCTGAGTGGGATGTCTGGTTTGTGTACTTTGGGTAGTCCATATTATGATCAGTGTATACGATTGTCTCAGGTGTATTGCTGGTAATATAAACACAGTTATGGTGTAATGCCAACACTAACTTTAAAGTCTTTTTCTCCACCGTTGAACATTTCTGTTGATGAACGTTCGACTTCCCAGAATAATACCCGATGGGTCTTTCTATTCCCCCATCATCCTCCTGCAGGATCACCGGACCAATACCCACATCACTGGCAACGATAGCCACCTTGATAGGCTTCGTGTAATCTAGTGTAGCTCATACTGCGGGCAGTGTTAGCACAGTCTTTATGCTGTAAAATACATTTTGACAGTCCTGTATCCACTGAGAGTTCTTGCCCTTGACAATTTGGTGAGTGGAGCCACCGCACTGCTTAAAGTTTGTCACAAACTTCCGGTAAAATCCAGTCAATCCCATGAACCTAGTACTGCATATTTATTTTTGTCGACGGTGTGAAACATTCCCCAACTACTTTCATTTTCGTATCTCATGGGGCCATTTGTCCATGTCCAATAACGTGACCCAGGGACGTGACTTGGGCTTTCTCAAATTCACGTTTATCTAAGTTTACCACCAAGCCTGCCCTCTGAGGTTGATCGCACAAGTCTGATAAATGCTCTAAATGTTCCTTCCATGAGTGACTAAAAATCATCAGGTCATCAACGTAGACCACACATTTGGGTAATCAGGCAATGACCTTATTATCAGTCTCTGAAATGTGGCTGGATCGCTTTTCATACAAAATGCCACAACTTGAACTGTCCATTTGGCGTTATGAAAGCTGAAATTGCCTTTGCTTTCTCTGACAGAGGTCCTTGCCAGTAGCCTCTGAGCAAATCCAACTTAGAAATGTAAGTAGCTTCTCCTACTTTTTCGACACAGTTCTCCAAACATGTAATTGGATCCGCATCAGTCTTTGTAACGGCATTGACTTTGTGATAGTCCACACATGACCGTTGGGTAACATCTGGCTTTGGTACCATGACTATATGTGAACTCCAGTCACTGTAACCCACTTCGATTATGACATATTGGAGTGTGCGCTCTATCTCCTTCTGAATCTGTGCCAATTTTGGAGAGTCATGCCCATAAGGATGTTGCTTAATCAGAACAGCATCTCCTGTGTCTACATCATGCACAATTATGTTCGGACTTCCCAGTTTATTGCCGCATATCTCTCCACAAGATAATAAAAACTCTTTCAGGTCACTTTTCTTTTCTTGTGTAAGGTAACTCAATAATTTATCCCAATTTTTGACAACTTCCTCATTCTCCAATTTGATTTCAGGAATGTCCAATTCAGAATCCTCTGAACTTGGTTCTTCCTTCTGTGCTGTAATCATTAACACCTTCTCCTCTTGCTTTCCTTCCCTATCAAAATACCTTTTGAGAATATTCACATGACACACTCCGTGAGATCTCATCCTGTCTGGAGTCCGTATCAAATAGTTCACCTCATTCAATTTCTTCCCAATTTGATAAGATACGCCAAAACTTGCTTTTCAAGGTTCAACTGTTACTGGAAATAACACCAATACTTTACTCCCAACTGCAAAATTGCCAATTTCTGATTTCGCACCCACTTCCTGTTTCATTGTATGCTGCGATACTTTTAAATGCTGTCTACCCAACTCTCCAGCTCTATTTAATCGTTCCCTAAAATTTGACACATTGTCTAAATGAGTGGTCTCTGAATTCTGACATTAATTTCTCCTTAATCAATGTTAATGGTCCTTTTACTTTATGCCCACAAATTAATTTAAATAGACTGAATTTGGTCGATTCATTCTGTGCATCTGTGATCACAAATAGTTCAAAAGGAATTTCCTTATCGCAATCATCTGGATAATTCTGACCATAAAACCTCAACATGGTCTTCACTGTTTGATGCCATCTCTCTCATGCTCCCTGTGATTCCAAATAGTACGCAGTAAATTTGAATTGCTTTATTCCCAAGTTATCCATCATCTCCTTGAATAGTTCAGATGTGAGGTTTGATCTGTCTGGATCTCTATTGGTAGTCCGTACCTAGTAAAAAAATAAGCATTTTTCTACAACTCTTTTAGCTGTGATGCTGCATAATGGGTCTGCCCCCGGAAATCTAGTCGACACATTCATTGTTGTTAATAAATACTTATTTCCCCTTTTTGTTTGAGGTAGGGGCCTACACAATCTATCAAATGTTGGAATAGGTATGAAAGTTACAGGTTTATTACTGTCTGTGTGAGACATCTGGCAAAATTCAACTACATCTTTGTGTATTCCAGGCCAGTGAAAGTATCTTTGTATTCCAGCCTGTAATGTCCTAACCCCGAAATGATCTCCAAGTGGTAGCTCATGTGCCACTCGCAACGCTTCCTTTCTATACCCAACAGGAAAAACAATTTGAAGAATTTCTGTCCACGCCTGATCTGCTTCAATGTGCACTGATCTCCATATCCATATTAAGACATCATTTATTAAGTAATAACACACAGGAATGCATTCATTCTCTTTCTTCCTAAATGTTTTTTGATATAACTTTTGCAACTCCTCATCTTTCTGCTGTAATTCAATCACCTTAGCAGAGCTAAAAAACTTCCATATTTTCATACTTGCTCCTTCTGTTTCACTTATCTGATCAAAAAGAAACTTTCGGATAACTCTATGTCAGCTTCCTTATCTCTGCCTTTATCCTGCTTAATCCAGTGCATTTGTGATCTGCTGATGACGTAATCAGGGAGAATTCCTGGATAAACATTCTCCAGGTTTTCAGTTGCCTGCATCTCCGCTGACTTTTCAACTAGAGTAGGCAGCACGCCTACCAGTGAATCAGCTATATTATTTGCAAGGACAATTTTTATTCCTGGAGCTGAGAGTTAGGGGTCCTGTACTCCTACCACACATTCTCCGCTCTTCTCTGGACTCCATCGCCTCACTTTACATAACTGAGCACTTTTTGCCTCACTATGAATTCCTGTTACCAGCACATTTTCTGGCAATAGTCTCTCAAGAGTTCATAAAGCATCACTCCTCAGCATTACAGACTGAAAATATCCTGTGTCAATTAATATTGGAACCTCCTTACCAATTACTCCTGGTCTATGTGAATAAACTTTACCCTTCCACGTAGATTATTTAACGCAGATTTAGCATGTCCACTGATCATCTTGTACACTCTGAGGCAGTTGCCTAACTCCCCCTATGCTTTTTGTTACGAGTTCAAAGAAACTTTCAGGCTTGTCTTGTTATCCTACAGCTGGTTTTCTCCCAGCTCACCAACACATTGAGTTTGTGTGGCCCACTTTATTACAATGAAAACACCATAGTATTTAAACTTCTTTGGCCCCCTCAAGGTTTTCTTTATTACTGTGGTAAATTATCCTTACATTCTACACTGTGATCTACATTTCCCTTTGCACGTGAAGCTATCTCTTTGCTCCAATTTCTGTCCATCAGAGACCAGAACTGGTTCTGGAAAGCAAATCAAGTTTATGGACCAGTTCATAATCATCAGCCATTTCAGCAGCTAACCTTGCTCTTTGCACTCTCTGCTCTTCCACCTGAGTTTGTACTACTTTAGGTAGTGAATTTTTGAACTCCTCCAAATACTAACCTCTCTAGGGGCATTATAGCTTTGCCTGAATTTTAAAGCTCTTATCCAACTATCGAAATTAGTCTGTTTGATCCTTACAAACTCAGTGTAGGTTTGACCAGGATCCTCATTAGATTCCTGAAAGGTTGCCTATGTTGACTTAATTTTTTTTAATCTCTTCAGACTCCCCAGATATCTCCTCTGATAGGGATGTGAATACCTCACCAGTCCTACCTACAAGTTTTGTTTGGATCAACAAAACCCACATTGCCTCTGGCCAATGCATTTGTTGAGCCAACTTTTCAAATGAGACGAAAAGGTCATCACATTCTTCTCATCAAGTTGAGGCAATGCTTGAACATAAGCAAACCAATTCTCACTAGGCTTCTGACTACCAAGAGTTGCTCAACCGCACTCTCTTCCTTACTAAACCCACCCTCAGTCGTTATCTCCAGTGTTTAACACTGACTTCCCTTTTTAAGTGTCAGTTTTTGCCATTCAAAAGCTCTCTCTTTCTCTCTCTCCTGCTACTTTCTCTTTTGCCATTCTTTCTTTTTACTCTCTGTTCAACTGCTCTCTCTTTTCCCCCTTCTTCTGCATTTTATTGAAAGTCAGATGTTTCATTTATGCTGCCCTTTCCTTAGGTCTCGCCGCTAACTCAAGATGTTTCATTTGCAACTGAATTCTTCCCATCACTATAGATTCTGATGGTTTCTCCAGCAAGTTTAATTGACGAGCTACTGCTGTAATTACCTAACCTTTCCTCACAGAAGCAGTCAGTACCAATTCCAGCTTCCCTGCTAGTTCTTGCAAATTGGTCTTATTCACTTTTCGTAAAATATCCAAAGTCACTGCGTGCACAACCAGGAAACGTTTGGCGACTGAAATAGCCATTACTATTCGAAGCTTTGTCAACCCAGTCAAACGAATACCCGAACTAAAGACACTAGCACCACCAACTCGCTGTTGAAAATCCAGCAATGAGCCCCCAGTCTGTTATGGACGAGGCTAGACCACTCAAAACATGCTTAAGCAAGCAGCCCAGAGCATAACTTTGCAGTTTGTTTTGGTAATTATCCAATGAAAATTACCCGGAGTAATTTAGCTAGGGTGACTACTAGATTTTAAATCAGAGAAAAACGTTACTCACAAAATTACACAATGAAACACAATGAACAGAATAAAGAACCCCTACAGAATTCAACTGATCCAGCTAGACTTAATTATGCTATTCCAAATACACACAATAGTCCCAATAATCAAACTCACTTGAAATAACGTCACAATGCAATGCATGTTTCCAGTTTGAAGCAAAATGGCAGAAAAGAGAGAGAGAGTTTCCACACAGCTCCCAATTGAAATCCCCAGTTCAAGACTCAACTGAAAACTGCTCAGCTCAACTCAACTCAGCTAGCTCAGCTAAAAGAGCTGACAACTCCTCGTTCATTATGCAAGTCACTTCGAAAGCATGACCACTTTGGCCTGTAGTTTCATCTGTTTACATAAAAGGCCTCTGAAAATCCCTTTCATGTCTGTACCAAACCAGACCAATCATAGCCTGGCCCCGTTTTATTGATGCTCTGAAAAACATCAAGGACAGAATCTACTTGAGCCAATGAACAGCTTTTAGTAAAAAAGGATTGCTTTGTTACAGAGAAGACAGGCTAGTATCCTGTATGGAGGTCAGAAGCTGGTGGGAATGGCTAATACTATCAGAGTGTGGCTGATGACAGATTTGTGAACAACATGATGTTCAATGCAAGGTCACACACCAACTGTACAACCAGACGGTTAGAGTTCATTCAGAAACTGAAGCTCTCTCTCTCAACCAATATGGGGGCTCCATAGAGCTCTGTAAATATTCATAGAGTCATAGAATCCTATAGCACAGAGACAGGCCATTAGCACAAACTGGTTCATGCTGATCAAAATGTCCATCCATGCTAACCCCATTTCCCTGCGCTTGGTCCATATCCTTCTAAACCTTTTCTATCTGTATATTTGGCCAAATGTGAAGACACATATCATGGAAAACATGGTATATCTAATGCTATACGCATTTTGTTTTGAAAATAATGAGTGTTGATTGATAACACGTCAGTGTTAATGCAATCACGTTTTTATTCTTTTTGTAGCGTTACAGATTATACACTTATTTCCTTCACACTCTCCTCATGGTGCCATCACTACAGGGATTAGTCTGGTGAATCTCCATTACACCGTCTCTCTCTGTAGCAAGGAGATCATTATTATAAATGAAAGAAAATACTGTCTCAAGTACACTCCACAACTGCAGGACGGTGTCTTCACTCTTATATTTTAATCATTTTGTAATGAACGATACTACTCATTATTGGGCTGATTACTTGCTGAGTCATAGAGTCATAGAGACGCACAACATGGAAACAGATCCTTCGGACCGACCCGTCCGTGCCGACCCAGATATCCCAACCCAATCTAGTCCCACCTGCCAGTACCCGACTGCTCGGTAGGGATTCTGTTAGTGCCCCATGATCAAGGACATCCAGCTTCTTTTCACCAAGAGCACTTCCCATCATCTCGCCTTCTCATAAATACAAAATGAGATGGATGGCAATTTTTTGCCAATCATTTATTTGGCTTATGAAGCAAAGTCACACTAACAACAACATCACTGTTGCCATTGGAGTTGATTGGAGATACTGAGGAGGCGATGATCCAGCTGTATTATCTCTGAGTATCAATCCAGGGAATCAGGTAATGACCCAGACACAGGATCCGAATCCCACAACGGCAAATGTTGGAAATTGAATTCAATAAAATATCAGCAATTAAGAATCAATTGAAACAATGAAATCATTGTCCATCATCCTTCCTGGCACCCTCATACCCTTCCAGAAAGGAAATCTACCATCCTCAGCTGGTCTTGCTAACATGTAACGCCACAGCAATGTGGTTAACTCTCAGTTGCAGTTTGAAATGGCCAAGCCAGCCACTCAGTTATATCAGTCACTTCAAAGCATCAAAAAAAAAGAAACCGCATGGACCTCAGCACTGACTACTTACAGCCCACAGACAGCAGTGGGTCAGGAAGGCAGCTCACCAACACCTTCTCAAGGACAATGAGGAAAGGGAATTAAATACTGGCCCAGCATAAACAGGAACTTTGACACATACCTTACATGGTCATTATTATCAGAAATATGGGAACAGGAGAAACATAAGTAAGGTTTAATTTCATTTTTTATTTCCATCCCAGCTGATCATCAACAATCTCTTTGCTTCTTTCTCTCTATCTCTCTCTTTCTCCATCTATTCAACTCAGTCCTTCTCCCTTTCATAACAGATGTCGGTGTCACCAACATCGATCACACTATTTCCCAACTGTGTTCAGTTCTGATGTATGGTCATTAGAATCGAATTGCCAATTCCATTTTTCTCTCGACCCGAGGGGGCTGCCAAATCTGCTCAGTTTGTCTGGCACTTTCTCGTTCTTTATTGTTTCTGATCTGTTGCATCATTCTTTGCTTTATTTAACCTTTAATTTTGTTATTACTTGGAATGACTGCATCACTGAGAGTGGCAGCATTTTTTAACCTAACCAAATGTCATTTACTGTGAGGTCATTCTTTGAGGCAGTACAGAACCAAACACATTTCTGTGGGACTCACATAAATCTTAAGCCAGACCAGATAATAACAGACGTTCTATTTACCAAAGGACATCAGTGAAATAGATAAAAGTATGAACAAAATGCTGGAAATGTTATGGTTGTTATTTCCAATTCCTTTCTTTTGTATTTACTTTCTGACATTGTCTGTGGTAGGATGTGGAATAGCATATTTCTGTGTAATAGCCTGTGCATCTGAATTACATTTCTTCCGACGTTACTGCGCTGAAAGAGTGTTTCTGTCATTAAGTTATTTTAGAGACAAGAACAAAGTTGCGATCGAAATATTTGCAACTGGAAGAGTGCTTAAAGGAGAGGTGTAACCATAATGTCTGAATTTTAACAAGGCATAGATAATGGTTTATTAAGCGTCAGCATTGAAGCCAAGATGGTGACTGGGCATATAATTGAGCTGGTAGTGGATAGGTTTTGTGATGGACAGAATACCGAGACATAAATGAATTTTATTTATTTAAATTCGATATTGCGAACAGTCTCGTTCTCAGATGTTTGTGAGGGCGGTGGTGTGGGCAGTTCTGAAATTTGTGGGTAATCAATGGAATTTGCATTTGAAACTGAAGACAGTAGTTTCTGTCTTTGTCAAATATCGATAACAGAAATAGCAAAGAAGTTCGCCATGGTTGATGAGAGTAATAAATGGATAGAGATGAAGAAACTTACCAGGAACACCAACAATAGCGAGGATAGGGTAGTAACCTGCCTGGATAATCAGCAGTGCACCATATATCAAATCTGGTAATGTTGACAAAAACCAGGAAACATAGGAAAGACCCAAGTATAAACTCCTGTCCATTGTTACAGCATTCCAGTCTAATATTCTCAGATTCTGATCCATGCATGGATCATTCCAGACTATTCTCAGATGTTTAAATCTCCTTTTTCTGTCTCTGCAGCTGCTGATTCCTTTGAGCGTTGGAGTTAATGCATTTGCTGCTACAATGGCATAAACCATTGCAAGAGACCCCTTACTAATAGGAGACGGAAAACATCCAGTGACATAGCTGGGATCCATAGAGACTAGCATCACTCACAGTCACTGAACAAACAGCTCCATTTAACCCCTTTCAGTATGGTTCCTTCAGTTCCCAAAAACTACTGGACTGGATTGAATGTTGGCACCGTTGGCTATTGATCACATTTCCCTTCACCCATTGCTCTCGTGAAGTTAGTAGTGTTGGAGAATGATGCATGTTTTCTTATCGCAGGCTAGATGATTTTGCTGTGTTGTCTTTTTGCAATACTGTAACCGGCTGTACCTCGCACCACCACCACCCTCAAAATCCACAATCTACATGCTGTTACAGTGCAGATCTCTCCTCGACTAGAACAGGCACCAGCCAATATGTTCACAGTGGATATATTTGCACTCCAATGCATAGGAAATGTGAATTTGTCTGGGCATTCCTTTAATTGGTCTAATAAGGCAATTTTTTATCTTCGATATTGAATGTGCTTCAGCACTTTTTTAAATATAAACTCACAAACACCTTAACACACTTTATTGAGCACAAGTTTCTTCCCATTCTCCTCATGGTAACATCATGCCTGGGTTTAGTCTGGTGAAACCCCTTTGCTGATTAAACCTGTACACAATACATCTAACAGTCTCTCAACAAAATACTATCATTGGGAAAGATACATTTACTTTGGTACTTTAATCATTTTGCATGGCCAGCCACATATCATTTACTTCCTGCTGTGTAAAAAATCGATTTGTGACTTATGACCAAGCACATCCAGGTCTATTTCAACAACAGCATTTCCCAACCTCTCACTATTTAATGAACATAAACGTGAGTGATGTTATTTGTTGTTCATATCTGAAATATCTTGCAAAGCGCTATTGGCCAAACACTGATCCTTCTGATACCCCAAAGCCTTCACTCCAGATAATTATACTACTCTCTCCATTCCCTCGATTATCCAACTGTTAATACATTCGGTGTATTCCACCCCTACCTACCCATGGACTCTAACATTCTCTACTCACCTCTATTCAACCATGTCAACCGTCTTTTGAAAATTCAAATACTTCATTCCCACTGGTTCTCAATTGTCGATGTCACAACTGACAACCTCCACAATATCCAACAGGTTTATAAAGGATCAAGATCATTTCCCCTTCCTGAATCTAGATTGATCTTTCGAATCACGACATTATTTTCCAAGTGTCTAGTTGTCACATTCCTTACAAAAGGTTCCAATGTTTTTCTTACAGCTTACATCAAGCTAACCACTGTTTAGTTTGTTGTTTGCTCTCTCCGTCCTGTTTTAAATATTTAGGTTTACAATCGCTGCTTTCCAGTCTGGAGGATCCTTTCCAGAATTTAACCAGCTTTGAAGAATAATCAGTAATTTGTTCACTAGCTCTACTGCCACCTCCTCAATGCTCTGGGAAATAGAACATCAGATGCAGCAATATACCATTCATAAATTCAGTCAGGTTTTGAAAGACATACCTTTTTATTAATTCTAATTTCCTGCTGTTCCCCATTTTCACCAGTCACTCTGTTCCCCTGTATTTCTGGAAGTTTCTTTCTGTATCTTCCTCAGGGAGATGGACACAATATATTGCTCTCAGCGGACAGATGGGTTCTGTCAGCCAGTGAATATATCGGACGACTGCACTCCAGTGATGATGGATATGTTATTCACTCCTGCCTGGAAAGTTCCAGAATTAATCCAGTTTAATTCATGGTGAACATCAGCACAGTCCTGTCACTGGTGTGAGGCTACACAGTATACTGAAGGAGGGGACACAGCTCAGTGACCACCTCAATTTTGGTTTCATACCTGAAACCTGCTCCAGCTTAAACAAATGTCCCGGGAAATCGAAGGAAAGATAATGCACTGTCCTGCACCACCCTATTTATAGATAACGGTCAAGATAACTGCTGAGGATAAAACGCTCTCTGCTCAAAATTGTATTTCATAACAGGACAAGTGTTTAAAAGCAGTGTTTGGCTGAATACAATAAAGTGAGACAAAGTGAAATAGCCAGAATTGTGATTGGATATAAAATAAGTGCATATTTTTGCAGGAACCCAGGGGGTTGAATGGCTGAAAGTTCCTAGACCTGAAAATGGGAATTATTTGGAACACTACCTGGAATTCATATTAAATGTGTGTGTGTGAGAGAGAGAGAGAGAGATCGCAGGTACCGCACTGAGCTGGGTGGTGAGCTCAGACCATGCTCAGGCCTCCTCTGGGAAGAGAATGGACACCCCATACTAGCCCATTCTCTTAGGACCTCTGTGCCCCTGTTGAAAAATCGTGGTGTTAGTTCCCCTTATCTCTCATGCTCGGGGTCACCTGTGCAGGGTGGCTCCAAACTGAGGAAGTACAACAATGTGCCCATTGGCCTTTGAAAGATGGCACAAGTGTCAGTGATCATAAAATAGCCAGAGTTATCAGTGCGAGGGTGAGTCCCTCCAGCCATGTTGGGTTGGAGAATTGGGGTGGCATTGAATGCGAGGAACACTATGAGATTGAGTGGGTAGTTAATGTAGTGAATTCGATAAGATAGCACCATGAAACTAGTTCAGTCTGGTACAGACAATCCCTCTGTCACACTCAATAAAAATGTCACTGAGACAAACTATTGTTAGATACAGCCCAATGAGTCGAAGACTCTGATGAACCCACACCCAAAGTTGCAGAACAAATGTTCATCTAAAACTCTCCCTCGTCTTTATTGACGCCAATATCCTCTTCACCTATCATTCCTAGGAATACTGGGTCATGTTGCAGGATGCTGTCGAAATGTCCTCATTTCAGCATTCTGAAACCTGTGATTTTACGTGAAATTGTCTCTCAATCTCCCTTTCGCTTTTTCCCCAAAGTCCTTTTGATTGTTGGTAGTTAAACTGATATCCCCGCCATCTCTCTCTGGCAGGAACTAAGGAATACGGGCTAGGCAATAAGGACTCTGTATCAGAGTGATCATGTAACTAGATGGCAATTCAGAGGCATGGGCTGTGACTCCAAGGCAGTGTTTAAAATCCTACCACAGCCGATGACAGAGCTTAAATTCGAATGACAAAAATTGGAATGAAACCTAATTTCACTCATGGAAACCAGAAACCGTTAAGATTTATTTTCATTATTTCCCTAATAGCTCAATGGCTCAATGATTTAATTTTCCTATCCTGTGGAAAAGATCTTGGCCTGTCACCCTGACCATTCCTCCTCTGATTTTGTAAATTTCTATAATGTCATCCCTCAACCTCCTACTCTCCATCTGATACTAACTTCAAGAACAAGCATTGCAAGTTAAGCACTGTAAATTTGAAACAATGTTAAAAGTGACGGGTAAACAGCCCTCGGCCCAAACTTCGTACTGTCATTTGCTTTCTTCTTTATGTTGCAATCCTAAGGCAGCATGAATATCTTACTAGTGCCAATAAGCCGGCAAGCACCTGAATTCCTTTGTCTGATTCCTGTGATGATTTCTACAATGAAAATGTATCTCAGGCCAGATCGATGTAATTCTACATCTTCAACATTCTCCCTCTTGGCCTCCATATGGCTTTATGTGGCTGTGTTTTCTTTATCTTGCACTCAATAGAGAGAACCCCTATCCTCATTCTCATCTTAATTTAATCTCATTTTATATCATGTTCTCGTTCACCACAGCAAAAAGCCTGTTCATCTGTTGTCACACCCTCTGTTCCCTGTCACCTACCCCCCACCTCTGGCAAGGAACTAAAATGCCCAGTTTCCAATCCTTTTCAGTTCTGAAGAAGTGTCCACTGGACTTGCTTAGTTTATTCAGCAATTTGTGTTTTTCAACATTATCCAAAGATGTGTGTTAAATCTGCTCAAACGCCCTGTCCAGCACAGAGCGCTGTACATTGGGAAGTGAACAAAAACGCAAAGTGCGCAAGTTCAGTGTCTCTGAAATGACATAAGGCTGGCGTCACTGACACGACAGAGGTCTTAATCATTGTCAGGGAAAAAAACAGAGGAAAAAATATTCACTTCAAACATAGAAGATGGTATTACTGGAAAGAAAATGATTCAGATTAATATGTTAAAGTCTCTGAGTAATGTAACAAATTGGAGGCGTGACATCAGGGTGGGACCCTCAACGGAATGAGATTATGAACCTGGATGTGCTCTCACATCAGAAACCAAGTTAGGTCAATGAGTACAGGGCAGATGAGTGAATGGGTCTCGGTGTGAACTGGGGGAAAGTCAGTATAATTGATTTGCAGATATTGCAGCTCACATTGGGTTATCATGTGATGCTGTAAATCTCAGCAGCAGCCGCAGCAGAATTGCATTCAAGCACAATCCATAAGTTTTCCCCCAGGATAATCCATCACTCTACCATTATCATCAAGCCGAGTGATGGTTCAGTGCGGGGTTTGGGTGAACATGCCAGAGTCAGAACCATGTGTATCGAAACCTGATGACAACCCCTTAAAGCTACCACACTTGACTGGTTACATTACAAACAGCAGAACTACCATCTGATGGAGATGGTGAAATGATCCCAAGACAAACAGATAAGATCGAAACTCTGTAGTCAAGCCACATTCAGTCATCACTGTCGATGGACTAATAAACAACTTACAGGAGGAGAGGATTCCACAAATATCCATAGCCCTGTACATCAATGTCCAAGACAAGGTCGTAGTATTTGCACCATCCTGAGCCAGAAGTGTTGAGTCGGTAATCCACCTCACCCTCCGCATGATGCCCACAGAATCACAGATGCCAATCTTCAACCAAATCGATTCGCTGCACGTGACATGAAGAAACGGCTGAATACAGTAGATATGACGACGGCAATGGGCCCTGACACCATTCCTGCAATAGGAATGAAGATTGTGCTGCACAACAAGCCGTGTCCCGGGGGAAGCTGTTTCAATCCAACTCCAACTGCGACATCTGCCTGACCAAGTAGTCAGTTCGGGTAAAAAGTGAGGTCTGCAGATGCTGGAGATCACAGTTGAAAATGTGTTGCTGGTTAAAGCACAGCAGGTTAGGCAGCATCCAAGGAATAGGAAATTCGACGTTTCAGGCATAAGCCCTTCATCAGGAATCTTGATGAAGGGCTTATGTCCGAAACGTCGAATTTCCTATTCCTTGGATGCTGCCTAACCTGCTGTGCTTTACCCAGCAACACATTTTCAACAAGTGGGAAGTTCCTCAACAATATCCAGTCCCATAACAAGGGAATGACTACAATCTGACCATTTACCACCCCCTCAGTCACGTTGCGATAGCCGCATTGGTGGGAGTTCTTTTTGACTGAACTGCTAAGCAGCACAGAAATAATGTGCTCAGTCTGGTTTCCGATAGGTCCCCATGTGGAGATGGTGTTGTTGTGCAAATGTCACTGGATTACTGATCCAGACCGGGATAATGTTCTGGCAGCTGGTGGAAGTTAAAACAATTCACAAAATATCGAGATATAAAATCTGGTGCCAGTAATATTGGCCTTGAATCTAATGTCCATTGTAAACATCTGTTCCTACCCCAATGTACTTTCAGGAAGTGAATCTCCCGTGCTTCCTGTTCTGGCCTGCAAGTGTCTCCAGACACACAGACATGTGATAAACTCTACAATGGTCTCTGAAACGGTCAAGCAAGACACTCAATTGTATCAAATTTTTCTGAGTTCTTAAAGGATCAACCCAGACAGAACACTAAGAACGAGCTTTGGAAAAGGGAACGGGAAACACAGTCCTGCCGACCAGACAGATGCTGCCTTCCTAATGTTTGAGAGCTTGTGACAACAATGACAGAGCTTTCCCCCAGACTGCACAGAAACATCAGGAAGGGAGCAGAGCATTAGACACTTTCCTTGTTCTAGCTCATGGAGACAAGTTCACTTTTATAACCCTAGTTAATACATTCTTCAGAAGCTCATCAATTCATGTCTTATGCTGCTCAATGACTGACCGTCCAACCCATACAGTCACAGAAGCACTGGCTTTGTACTGTCATAAATACAGTACGATCTACATTCGTTCCACTTTCCAAAATGAGGCCCATAGCCATATATGTTATGGCACTTCAAGGGCACGACCACGTATTCATTAACGGTTGTGAGGTTACCTGCCCTCTCAGGAAGTGCATTCCTGAACCCAACAAGCTCTGGATGAAAACCAATCGTCAAATCCTCACTAAACATCAAACCCTTCACTTTAACATGGTACTCTCTTGTTCTTCGCCCTTTGACTGAAAGGAACAGCTGGTGTCTATCCATGCTGTCCATGCCCCGGTAACCTTATCCTTCTGAAGCACATCCCTCTCAACCTTCTCTCCTTCAAAGTAAACAACCCGAGCTGATCTACTCCATCCAAGGCAACATCCTGGTGAATCTGCACTGCACCCTGCCCAGTGCAATCACATACTTCCTGTAATGTAGCTCCCAGAACTGTACATAGTATTCCATTTGGCCTCACCAAAGTTCCACATAGCTCTTGTAATCTGTGCCTCCATGAATAAAGGCTATGTTTATGGTCGCTATGCTTTGTCAACTTGTGCATTAACGTGTTTAATCACATTCAGGGATGTTTCCAGCACCCTCTGAGCTTACTAGTGTGCTGTTATTCATTGAGTCCTCCCCTGTCTGGTTCCTTCTTCCAAAGTACATCACCTCATATTTATAAGGGTTACATTCCATTGGCCATTGATTCACCAATTTGATCATTCCATCTTTATCTTCCTGTAATATAAGGCCTTCCTCCTCACTGCCAACCAACCAGCCAAACTTTGTGTCAAACGCAAACTGATTTATCACATTCACCCTAACCCCCTCCAAAATCACAGCTGCATCATTTATGAATGCTACAAATTCGCACGCACTAGCTCTCGCAGCGCTGCTTCTTCATCGCATGATTATGCTGTTCAAAATGTCGTGCTTAAATAAACAGTTGGACTATCATCTCGTGTTCTGTAAATTTTTAACTTTGCCCAAGCAAGTCCACCACTGTCATCTCCGAATCACACATAAAATGGGACACAACACTGATCCCTGTGGTACACGATTGGATACTGGTCTCCAGTCAAACAAATTTACTTCTACCAGCGGACCTTCTGTCTCCTACCACTAAGTTGATTTGGATACAACTTGGCAAATTACTGATGAGTCCTATCTTTTCCCTGGTTATTCTGCTCCACTTGACGTACCTGTAGAATATCTGGGGATTTTCCCTAATCTTGTCCTGCCAGCAGGCTTCCATGTCGCTCTGTTCGTCAGTCCCCTTCAAATGAAGAATTGCCTTCTTACTGCTGTCTGAAATGGTCTATCATTTGCCTGCCAGTATTTGCCTTAAATGTAGAGTAGACAGCCAGAGAAAAATTCTGTTTATTTCCAACTTGTCATATGTTTAGTGACTTCTCTAAATTTCACTATGATCACCTCTCACTCTTTGAAACTGTAAAGCATACAGGCCGAGTTTCCGCATTAGGCAATATCGCCATCTGAGGGATTAATCTGGAGAATGTCCTTTGCCCATCCTCCGTGGTCAGTATATCCTTTCTCAGATTGGGTCACCAACACTGGACTCAATACTCTATGTACAGTTTCAGTAGCAAGCTGTGAAACTGCTTCAACATGACCTTCCGACAATGTTCTGATTCTCTTAAATGAGGGCGAACCTGACTTTAACATTTAACATCTATATATTCCTCCAATAACCATTCACATTACTTTATTTATGAATTCACTGCATGAGTTCTTATAAAAAAAGCCTTCTGAAAATCGAAATACGCCATTTCTATTTTGCAATAAACAAGTTCAAATCATTCTGAAGTTTGTCAAGGATGAAGACTCTGTCAGACTCTGTCAGTGCATACTGATTCTCTCCAATGTTGCTGTTAATTTCTAAATATCCAATATCAGATCCTACATAACAGATTCCATCAGTTTACCTACAGATGTCAAGTTAATTGGTCTGCAGTTCTCCACACTATCTCTTCTTCCCTTTGCAGATGCTTGAATCCCTTCCATTCATCACCAATGCTTTGAACACATTTACTAAGTTCCGGTCTCTGCAGAATGTACAGGAAAATAAAACAGTCATCAACAGCACAATTAATGCATCTATTGCTGATTTATTTCTAATATTTTGATACGAAGTACAACTGGCTCACCAGACTTAGCAATGCTCAATCCTGCTACAATACTACTATGCTGACCTTGAACTATTACCTTGTTACTGATATGAATTGACTTTCTGTCTTTAGTTCCGCAAGTTCCATGTGATCATTTGGTATTACTCAGGGATTTTATGGATCTTCCTCCTTGATGACAGATGCAAAGGAACTGGTTACTTTCTTGGACATTTCCCTGTTCTCCTCTATAACCTCTCTTCTCCTGATTACAACATTCCACATTTGACCTTGCTTTTATTTTGTTTACTTTGCAATACAGATTGTAGATTTATGTAGTCTTTGTGTTCTTCTTTCACAGAATCATTAAAAGCCCACAGTGCGGAAAAGGCCCAGCAAGTCCACCCTGCCCCTTCGAAGTGTAACCAGCCAGACCCATTCACATCCAATTCTACATTTTGCGATATAATCTACACATCCCTGAACACTTTGCACAAATAAGCATGGCCAATTCACCTAACCTGTAATTCTTTGGACTGTGGGAGCAAACCGGAGCACTAAGAGGAAACCCACGCAGACACGGGGAGAATATGCAATTTCCACACAAACAAATTTCTGAGAATTCTCCGGTTGCCACAATGTCTAAAATTCTTCTGAGCTCACTTCCTATGATTAACATAATCTTTAATTTATTATGTTAACCTTCATGAAGTCACTTGTCCTTTCTTTGGTGATTCTACCTTAAAGAAATAGACATATTTTTCAGACATTGCAGGTTTTCTGTAGATCTCCTGGTCCTGAACAGGTGTATCCAAGAACACAGCAAGAGGCGAGAGAAGATATTGCTGGGGCCCTGGCTGATCGTTTTGCATCACTGCTGTCCACGGGGGAGGTCCCGGAATACTGGAGGGTCGTGAACGTTGTGCTCTGGTTCAAGGAGGGCTGCGAAGAAGAACCTGTGAACTATAGACCAGTTCGCTTTACAACTATGACATGTAAGTTCCTTCAGAAGCTTCTGAGAGATAACATATGCATGCATTTGAAAAGACACGGTTTCATAAGGAGCAGTCAGCACTGCTTTGTGCATAGGATATCATGGCTCACAATTCTTTAGAATTCTTGTGAGGAAGGAACCTCAAAAGGTGGTAGGGTAGTAGACGTAGTCTATCTAGATTTCAGGAAGGCCTTTGGTAAGATTCCACATAATAGGCTGCTCTGAAAGGTTTGATGGCATGGAATTCAGGGGATCTGGCAATTTGGACACTCAATTGGCTTGATGGGAGAAAGCAGAGGCTAATACTGGAAGGATGCCTGTTGGACTTGAGGCCTGTGACTAGTGGAGTGTCTCAGGGGTCGGTGATGGGCATATTACTGTTTGTTATCAGTATCAATGCTTTGGATGAGAATGTGCAAAGCATGATTAGTAATTAGGATGATGACAATAAAATAGGCAGTACTGCGAACAGTGAGAAAAGTTATCAGAAATTGCAGTAGGACCTTTATCAGCTGGGGAAGTGGGCTGAGAAATGGCAAATAGAGATTAATATAGATATATGTGGGGTGTTTCATTTTGGAAAGTCAAATCCAGGTTGTAGTTTCATGGTGAATGTTAGACCCTGAAGGAGTGTAGAGGAACAGAGGGTCCTTGGATCTCAGGTCCGTGGTTCTCTGAAAGTAGTTGTACGTAGACAGGGCAGTGAAAAAGGCTTTTGGCACACTGGCCTTCATCAGTCAGGGCATTGAATATAGAAGTTGGCGAGTTATATTGCAGTTGGACAGGACTCTGGTGAGGCATGCACTTGGAATATTGTGTTCGGTTTTGTTCACTTTGCCATGGGAAGGATGTGATTAAACTGGAAAGAGGACAGAAGAAATTTACAAGGATGTTGCCAGTACTTGACGGTCTGAGTTGTAGGGGGAGTTTGGACTGGCCAGAACATTTTCCTTTGAGTGTAAGAAACTGAGGGGAAATCGTATAGAAAAGTATAAAATCATGAGATGTATGGATAAGGTGAATACACTTATTCTTTTTGCCAGTTTTGGGAATCAAGGTCGAGAGGACATCAGCTTAGAGGTGAAAGAATAAAAAGGATCCTGAGCGCCAACGTTTTTATGCAGAGGTTGGTACACATATGAAATTAGCAGACAGCAGTTTGGTTGAGGCATGCACATTAACAACATTCAAAAGGCTTTTAGACAAATACGTGGATAGGAAAGATTAAGAAGAATAAGGGCAAGGGCAGGGAAATGGAATGAGCAGGATGGACATTTTGGTCGGTATGGACCCCTTTGGTCTAAAGGGTCTGTATCCAAGCTGCAGGGCTCCATGGTTCTATGACTCTAACAACCATTGCGTGTCTACCACTTCACGCTCAAACATTTGATATTGTATGCAGGCGCCGTGTAAAATACAACATATTAACGTCTCTAGTCCTCAGAGCAAGGTTACTAATGAGTTCTCCTGACCACACAGCACCAAATCGAAAATAACCTGCTCTCTTGTTTGAGTCACAACATACTCATCAACGAACCTGTTATATGCTTATGGAATTTATTCTTCATAACATTAGCAGTTACTTAGTTAACGCAGTTTAGATGCAATTTAAGATCATTCAATAATACTGTAGCACCCACAGTATTTGCACCTCTAATTTCCAGACCATACAATGCACAGAATTTGCACGAGAGCATTGGTTGAGACACATAACACACAAATGTTTGCTTCTCCTTCCTATTTGTAAGATCCACCCAAACGGATTCTGTGAAATCTGAGGGACAGCGTCTGTGGTGTTATTAGTGATAGACTTGGACAAGACATTCGGGGAGGGTCACCTCGACGCTGACATGATCTGAAGAAATGACCAGCATCACAGGACAAGTATCAATATCCTCCCCACTCTGTCAGGTTAACTGTTACCGTACTCTCTCTGCTGCCTCACACTCACTACCTGTAATACCACCTACCCCCTAACAAGGCTCACACTCTATCTCCAAATAAGGCTCACGCACTCACACTCTCACTATTGAATTCAGCACCTTCGCCCACCCCCCACCTCCCCACCCCGCGCGCTCTCTCTCCCTCCACTATACTCCCAGCACTAATAACACTGCATGGATACAACACTGTGGACTGACTCCCTCCGGACACCTCACCATTGCCCTCCCCCTCCACCTACTCCAGCTCTAAGAGCAGGGCCACACACTCCCACCATCATTCCCTCCCCGCTGTTCTCTCATTCCAGTAGAAACGGACTGTAATAGGAGAGAAAGGGCCAAGCCAGATGGTGGAGCACCCGATATCTGATCCCTCCTCCACCCCTCGTGCCATGTGAGGAGGACACTGGTATGAGCCGGAGTAGACCGGGACGTGTCGTGTGGAGATTCCGTGACATCCATGTCCCTCCAACTGAGTAAAAAACAATGTTCAGTGAAGGGCAACTCACACTTTAACCACTCTGTCTGTTCTCACAATTTTCTCCCTCCCAAAACAGCAAATATCTCATTGCAGAGAGATACAGGCACAAAATATTCAGAGACATATGTAAACACGCTAACATACTGACACTCACAGTACATACACAGAGATAGAACCGCACACAAGTAGTGGCATTCGGAGACATAGACAGTCGCACACAAATAGGCATAAGCACAAGTATAACATGCAGGATAATACACAGATAAACCAATGTCAGCACATAAATACACAAACACACAGACACATGAACAAACACACACAAATGCACATACGGACGCACAGAGACACAGACACTAGTGCTTATAAGACAGAGACAGACAGGTTTTTCATGAATAAGCCTGTCATGAGTCACAGAGAGTAGTCAGGAGGATGATGTTGAGAAATCTCTAAGCCAGTATTAATTGGCTTTCAGAGTCGCTGGGCCGAATGTCCTACTTCTGCGTTTTTAATGCTCGTCTGGTGTCATGCTATCAGTTATTCTCTTCCTGGGACAGGAGCAGAGAATGAGTTTAATACATATTTGATTGAAAAGGGTCAGTGGTCCTATTGGACAGGTTTAGGGGGCTGAATGGTTTATGTCTATGCCTAATTATTCTGGCCTTGTGTTTCAAAAGAGGTGGTGATTTCTTGTTAGGTTAACACAGTTTAAAATAACGGGTCCCACACTGAAATAAGGTCGCCCCTTTCACTTTAGTATTGTACTACCTGTGGTGTCCTCATCCTCAGGGAGCAGTGAAGACTCGGTTTTTGAAGATATTCAAGGTGAGCGCGACTGATCTTTGCTGGACAGGAGAGTCAATATTTATTGGGAACAGACAGGAGACGGATGGTCAAACACAATCGGATCAGTCATGAGCATTCTGACAGGTGGTGCCGAATGGCCAACTGCTGCACCTACCCCATGTGTTGTTCCCTCAATCCACCCTTCGATGCTGTTATAGAAATATACTGCTGGCCCTACCCAATGTGTTGTTCCCTCAATCCACTCTCGATGCTGTTACAGGGATATACTGCTGCCATTACCCCACGTATTGTGCCCTCCATCCACCCCTCGAAGCTGTGATAGAGATTGGGGGCCTTCTCATTCAGCCAGTCATTATCGTTACCATGAGACTGGAGGAGACCATTCTGCCTATTTAACGAGTTACAGAGGAAAATAGAACTAATCATTTTAGCTCATTAAGTACATTTTACAGTACAGGACGCCATGTAAACATCTGAGCTGCTACACAGGAAGCTCTTGCTAACAGGAAATAGAGAGTAGAGATAAATGCTTATTTTCACATTACAAAGCTCTAACTGGTAGAGTGCCTCAGAGATCACTGTGGGATAATCAACGATCAATATCTGGAGGAAGGGACTGAATATAACAAAGCCCAATTAGCTTAAAGACCAAGCTGGTCATCCTGTATGTCATCAAATGGAGGTCGTGCGTCATCAATGTGATATAGGCAAAGGGAGGTTCGTGAGCAAACCTTCACCAGATATAGCATAATGTGAGTTGTCTATTTTGGATGGAAGGATAAAATAATGTTAAACAATTTAAGTGGAAAGAGATGGCAGAACTCTGTGATACAGACGGTATTCATGATCCTGGTACACGAATCATATGTCGTTAGTCTGCACTTGCTGTAAGTGGTATGGAAGATAAGAGGAATAATTGTGTTTCTGGCAAAGGGTACCAGGTTTAATCAGGAATGTTTTACTGCATCTGTACTGGTAAAAGTGAGGAGTGCAGATGCTGGAGATCAGAGTCGAACAGTGTGAGGGTGGAAAAGGCACAGCCAATCAGGCAGCATCCGAGGAGCGGGAGAATTGGCATCACGGGTATAAGTCCTTCATCAGGAATATGCCCAAAACATCGAGTCTCCTGTTCATTGGGTGCTGCCTGACCTGTTGTGGTTTTCCAGCATCACATTTTTCGAGTCTGCATCTGTATAGGAAGTTGCTAAGACCACATCTGGCACATTATGTTCAGTTTTGATCTCTGAACCTCAAAAGAAATTTTAGAAGCTTATCAACAATATTTTGTTCACACTTTCCTGGAATGAAAGTCTTTTGTTCTGAAATGTTATCGGTTTTGGTCTTCGATAAGAAATCTTTTTGAATCACACACAATTTTGAAAACAATCAGTTGGATACATATTTTCTCTTCTCAGGGAGACAAAAGCTATGGAATAAATTTTAAGAATAAAATGTATTGATTTTAGCACAGATATTATGAAGACATCAAACGATTTTTAAAAATTAAGCATATGCATACCAACATATTAACAAATTATAAAGCAAGAATTTTCTCTTTTGCAAAAGAAAGGCACCGTGTATAACAAGAGCAATGATGCTCTTGCATATTGTCCATGATGATCCATTCCAGAGAATGTTCACAATGAGCGCACACAGCCCAGTTTGGTGTTCAGTTGACATGATTGCATGTTTCAACACGGAGAGGGAGAACAATGTTCCCTGCCGGAGAAGCAGCAGCTGATTGATCCCTCTATCTTCTTTTTTTACACCTGACAACAGTAAATCTCTGAGTCACCTCTATCTGATGAGTCGTGGAGTATCCCTGAGAGATTCATTGGAATCTCTCTACTGTCTGAAGCAAAGGGAATTCAGCTAAATCCAACTATTCTGGGGAGAAGTCACTTCACATGTAGCTTGTCTGAGCAGAATGTGCGGCATGGCGGCTCAGCGGTTAGCACCGCTGCCTCCCAGTACCAGGGTCCTAGGTTTGATTCCAGCCTCGGGCGACTGTCTGTGTGGAGTTTGCATATTCTTCCCGTGTCTGTGTGGGGTTTCCTCCAGGTACTCCGGTGCTAAATTGCCCATAGTGCTCGGTGCATTAGCCAGAGGGAAATGGGACTGGGTGGGTAAATCTTCGGAGGGTCGATATGGATTTGTTTGGCTGAAGGGCCTGTTTCCAAACTGTAGGGAATCTAATCCTTGTGGGCGGCACGGTGGCACAGTGGTTAGCACTGCTGCCTCACAGCATCAGAGACCCAGGTTCATTTCACGCCTCAGGCGACTGACTGTGTGGAGTTTGTACGTTCTCCCTGTGTTAGCGTGGGTTTCCTCCGGGTGATCCGGTTTCCTCCCACAGTCCAAAGATGTGCGGGTCAGGTGAATTGGCCATGCTAAATTGCCCGTAGTGTTTGGTTAGAGGTAAATGTAGGGGTATGGGTGGATTGCGCTTCAGCAGGTCGGTGTGGACCTGTTGGGCCGAAGGGCCTGTTTCCACACTGTAAGTAATGTAATAACATCAGAGGACAGAATAACGTTTGGGACAGTCTATCGTCTATCTATTTGTTATGAGTTCAACAATTATGGAACTCTGGAAAGCTTTCATTTTTCAGTTTTGTCTTAAGGTGTGTATGTTTCACAATTTTCTAGAAGTTGATCAAGGCTGACATTTATATCATTATCCATTTCACTAAACTTTGAAATTTGTTGTAAGTGGAGCAGTGTGAATGCAAAAGGAAACACTGACCCTGCAACATTGATTGGAGCATGAATGACAAATTCTAAAAGTTCAAGTTGGAGTTCCCTTCCCCAGAAGTTTGTGGTGCCTGGATGTTTACATTTATTCAAAGTTGTGTCTGTTAAATATTTGATAGACAAGTGAATGTAGGAAAATGGTGCACGTACAGAAGAAGTATTGCTGAGACCACAATCAGATCAGCTACGATCTTAGTATGTGGCATAGCAAAGACAAAGTGCCTAATGGCCCACTCCTACTCCTCAGTCTGTGCTCCTGTATTCCATTCAGCCCCTCACAGCTCCTGCACAGGAGTAGACAGAGGCCACTTGCTCGAAATACCTGATCAACAGTAATACGGGATCTCCTTCTGTCCCTCACAATTGTCACACACAGTTTGGCGTGGGTTGAACAATGTTAAATCAAAACCCAGGCTGGTCTGAAAAGACGCCTCTGGTCTATTAATAGAGTGTCTCCTCTCTGCAACTTGTGCTTCATTTGTTGGTTATGGTGCAGACCCAGATTCACTGTGAATACTGTCCCCATACCTCACCCAGAGATGACTCATAAAATGCCTTGCTCTCTCTAACTGCAACATCCAATAATAGAATGTTCAGGAAAATTATAAACATTAACTTTCTAATTACAGAATATGAGAACATAAGGAACAGGATCGGATGGTAATTCGGATGGTCAGGCCTGCCGTGCCATTGTTGTTATTAACTCTGCTTTATTTCCCAATTCTTCACATCCCTTAATTCTATGGCAGGTCAAAACCCACCTACCTCCTCTACAAATACTTTCAGTGACCTAGCTCCCCAACTCTCTAGACCAGATAATTCCTGACATTCACAATCCTCTGTGAGAAGGTTACACTCCCCAAACATAAACAATAACCTATTTGTATGTTCAAAAGAAGTGAACACAGCAGCTCATGTAAGAGTGACAGATCCTGATATCAAGGCCAGAGTTGACTCAGGATGGTAAAAAGAAACGTTGACTAAATTAAATTTAATAGGAATCAGCCACAATCTCTCCACTGGGGGTCAGCCATCGCACAGACCCGGGACATCCCTACAGGAGATCCTCAGGGTGGCTTCCTTTGCACAATCATCTTCAGCTGCGTCATCAATGTCCTTCCCCATCATTACATCAGAAATGGGGATGATCACTGAAGATCATACAATGTTCAGAACATTTTCCCTCCTCAGCTCATGTGTCCATGTGCAGCAAGACCCAGACAGCATTCCAATTTGTGCTGTTAAAGTGTCGGTAACGTTCATGTAAGAGCACGGCCAGACATTGCACATTTCCACAGTTAAAAGGGGAGCTCATTAAGCATTTCAAGCTTGTCACACACGAATATGAGCTAGCACTCAGCCCATCAAAACTACTGAACAGGGAGAGTGGCAGTACATTCAATACTCCTGTCTGTTACATAGGAAGAGGAGGGATCTGGTCAGCACAACGAACTGTTAAACAGGGATAGGTGCAGCCCAAACAGTCTCTCAAAACGGGACCAGTAAGAGGCCATTCAGCCTCGCAAAGGCTTATACAGGAACAGGAGGATGTCACTGATGCTACAACAAGACAAATCACAGGAACAAATCAATGTTCTCCGTGGGGGTCAGAAACTGGTGGGAATGGTTAACATTTTTAGATTGAAGGTATTGTGGCTGATGCTGGAATTGGGGATAACATGACGTTCAGTGCAGGATCACACACCAAATGCACTGGATTAATTTGCGGAGTTTTTATTCAAAGTCTGGATTTCCTGCTCTCCCATTGATATGGAGAGGGGGGGGTGGTTGGCTGGAATGTTCTCAGAGGTACTAAAAGTACCTAGAATTTCATAAACTTAGTAAAAAAAGGAAGCCGTGAGATTTATCACCATATCAGTGTCTGTTTGGAACATCATATGTTCCCTGAAGGTCCAACGCAATCCCATTTTATTCTCTTACAGTGCGACAGATTAATCTTCACTCACTCTTCATGGTACCATCATCCCAGGGATTAGTTTGGTGAACTCCTTTGAACTCTCTCTGTGGTAAGGAGATCATTCCTTATAAAGGAGAGAAAATCTGTGGACAATACCCCAAATACTGCCTCAACAAAACTCTCAGGGATGATCACATTAATTACTTTCCCTTACTTCACCGTCTCCACTTCTTTCTAATGGCGCAAAAAGCATCATTCCCTATATATTGCCACTGATGCGAAATTTACAACTTCGTTACATCTGTATGTCAGTGTCAATAAAACCAGCACCAGAGGAACCTATCGAGATGGACATCAGTCTCGGGGACAAACTCAATGAGATGGAAGAATCGCCTACCTGATGGAAATGAGCAGTAGCAATACGGGAAACCGGAAGCAGAAAGGAGTTATCTTTACTTTTGTTCTTTTTCATGAGGCATATGAAGCCCTGGCCAGACCAGCATGTTATCCCTATCTTGAACTGAGTGGCTGGTCCAGGTGTTCCAGCGGACAGTAAAGATATAAACCACATTGCTGTGCGTTTGCAGTTACACGGAGACCTGATCAAGGAAGGATAACCCATTGCCTTCTCTAAAGGACATGACACAAGCAGACGGGCTTCTGTTTATTACAAATAAAGATGGTTTCTTTTAAATTATATCAACTCGCTTCATGAGACATCAACAGATTATTATTCTGTGTCTCTACATGAAGAGTCAATGACTTGAGCACGATGCACTATCTTCCTGCCTGACAGATTCTGTGGAGAGAACAACTTAAACATCTCAAGTACATTTATCTTGTCATGAACATGTGGTTAGAAGGGACTTGAAACAGATGAATCCAGATTTCATAGTGGCACAAATAAAGAAGTTTATTCAGAAGTTGCACTGAGGCTGACGATTAGACTGGGACATCACAATGATGGTACTGGGCAGGATTAGTGAGTGAGGCAGATATGGAAATGTAGATCTGTGCAGGGCTAGAAGGACTATGGAGTTTGAGAACCGACTGGTTCCTTCTCGCATATCAGTGATTAATTTTAAAATAGTAATTTTCTGCATAGAATTTATCAGGAAATGAATTTTTGATTGGAAGTGAAGACACTGATTTCCCCTTTTCCAAAAATTACCTAACATGAGCAGGAACACAGTTCAGACCGGTTTAATAGACAATGAGGATGACGTACTAGGAACACCAACTATAGCGAGGATGGGACAGTAACTACCTTGAGTCATCCAAAAGATATTTTTGATCCGTGATGCTAATGATATCGAAGGCTAAGAAAGACAGTAAAGACCCTCGGATAAACTCCTGTTTATTGTTGGAATATTCCAATCTATTATTCTCAGATTCTGATCTCTTCTTCCCCTCTCTCTGGAGCTGCTGATCCCTGTTATTGCTGTCGGTGATGCTCCTGCTCATACTATGGATATCACATCGAACCCAGTCCTTATTTGAAGAAGAGGCTAATCCTCCACTGACACATTTAAGATCCACAGCAACTAACATTAATCACAGTCGCTGAACAAATAGCTTCAGTTAACCCGTTTCAATTGAACACAGTTATTATTACATTTCGAAATAACGTATCAATGTTACACATTCGGAATGGGACATGTGAGGGTGACTGAGGAAAAGAATGTTGGAGATGTTAGATTGATTGTGTGTTATCATTCAATCTGAATTGGATATGGGAGTAATGACAGAGGATTTTCAGAACATGAATGAGTTTCTCTGTTTATAATTGGAAATATACAGTCTGCAACTAGTGATCAGTCACTACAATATAAATTAAACATTGGGACAACTGTTATAGTCCATAATCTGACAGGAAAATGTGCCTAAGACAACATGGGGTTATAATAGACAAACAGCATGGACATGTTAACAGTGAATTGTCCCTGACATATACAATTCAGATTGTTACTCCAAGATCAGAGAGGGCAGGTGAGGGTCATGATGTTGATCTATTAATGCCAATCAACTGTGATGAAGTGCCACTTACAGGACTTCAATTACAATGTGATTATGGCATTGGGGAGGTGACAGAAAACATTCAGAATTGGGAGACATGGCAGCTGAGACAAGAGTGAGGGAACATGATATTGCCCATTCATCAGTATTAGAACGTTTCTCTTTATAAATCATTTGAAGATCAGGTGCAAGTGTAAATCTACAGAGAGGACTGAGGAGAGCAAATATTACTAAAGAACGTACGACCAGAAGACATAGGAGTAGAAACTTGACCATTCTGCCCACCCAGTCTGCTTAAACATCAATCATAACGATAAATTTCTCAAACCCATTCTCCTCATAACCCTTGATCCACTTTACAATCGAGAACCTATCCTACGTAGGCTTAAACATACTCAATGACCTGGCCTCCACAGCCGTCTGTGGCAGTGAATTCCATAGACTCACAATGCTCTGGCTGAAGAAGTTACTCGTTAACTCTGTTCTATAAGATCATAGATGTGGTCTATGTCTGTGCCTCGGATCCTAGTCTTTCCCACCAATGGACACAATTTCCCAAAATCCACTCTGTCCAGGTCATTCAGTATTCTGTAACTTTGAATTAAATTCCCCCCATACTTCTAAACACCATCGAGTATCGACCCAGCACCCCCCACCCCCCCGCCCCAAACGTTTTTCATATGTTAAGCTTTTCATTCCTGGGATCATTCAAGTGAACCTCTTCTGAACAAGCTCCAGGACCAGTACATGTCTGCTGAGATATAAGACCCAAAATTGCACAGAATAATCTAAATGTGACCTGATCAAAGCTATTTAGTGCCTTGTGAGTACATCCCCGCTTTTAACTTCAATTCCTCTCGAAATAAATCCCTTCATTGTATTTGCCTTCCTAACTACTGACTCAACTTGCAACTTGACCTTGAGAGCCGCCTGTACTAGGATTCCCAAGTCTCTTTGCATTTCAGACTTCTGAATTTTATCCCCATTTAGAAAATAGTTCATGCCTCTATCTTCGTACTAAAGTGCATGATCTCATACTAGCCCATGTTTTACTCCGTCTGACACTGCTTTGCCCATCTCCTAACCTGTACAAATCCTTCTGCAGCTTGTCTGCCTCCTCAATGCTACCTGTCCCTCTACATATCTTTGCAATGTCTGCAAACTTAGCCAGAATGCCCTCCGTTCCATCATCTAGGTCATAAATGTACAATGTAAAAGGTTGGGTCAACACTGAGTCTTGCAGAACACATTCTTTCACCGGCTGCCATCCTAAGAAGGATCATTTTATCCCCATTACCTGCTTTTTGCCAAACAGCCAAACTTCGATCCATGCTAGCACTTTGCCTCTGTCACCATGGGCCCTTTTTATAATCAATAGCCTTCTGTGTGGCACTCGTCAAAAGCCTTCGTGAGGCCCGGGTGATAACATCCACTGGCGCTCCTGGGTCTAAGATCCTCGCTACTTTCTCAAAAAGTTCGAGCAGATGCGTCAGGCATGACCTCCCCTTGATGATACCAAACTGACTTTATCCTATATTACTATACACATCCAAATAGTCAGAAATCTTCTTCCTCCCAATCGGTTCCAGGATCTTACCCACGACTGAGGTTAGACTATTTGATCTGTAATTTTCCGTCTTCGACCTTATTCTGTTTTTAAACAGGGATTTAACATGAGCGTTATTCCAGTCCTCTGGGACATTCCCTGATTCTAATGATTCCGGAAAGGTCACCACTAATTCCTCCACTACCACTGAGCTTTCTCCCTTAGAGCTCTGTGGTTTAGTCCTTCTGGTCCAGGTGATTTATCCATCCTCAGCCCATTGAGCTTTTCTGCCCTGTTTGCCTTGGCGATGGGTGACATACTGAGCTTTGTCCCTTCACCCTCTTGAACTATTGGGAATTTATTCGTGTCCTCGGCCATTTCTTTGTTCCCCACCATTGTCTGTCCTGTGCCATGTTACAGCAGCCCAATGTCCACTTTTGTCTCGCCTTTACCCTTTTTATATCTAAAGAAAATTTCACAATTTTCCTTGAATTAACTGGAAAGCTTACCCTCATACTTAATCTCCTCCCTCCATATTTATTATTTTATTGTCCTCTGTTGGTTTTTGTGAGCTTCCAAATCGTTTGGTTTTCCTCTGCCCTTCGTCATATTATACGCTTGCTCTTTTAATTGTATACTGTTCCTGATTTCCTACACAAACACCTGTTGAAGGAGCCGCACTCTGAAAGCTAGTGTGTTTCCAAGTAAACCTGTTGGACTATAACCTGGTGTTGTCTGATTTTTAACCTAGTCAGCTATGATTGCTTCATCCTCCCCTTTAACATTCTTCTTTTTTCGCGGGAAGAACCTCCGTTGTGTCTCCTGAATTAACTCCCAGATACTCCTGCCATTGTTGTTCTACTGTTTTTCATGCTAGACCCCATTCCAGTCAATTCTAGCCAGTTCTTCCCTCATGCCTCTGTAGTTGATTTTATACAGCTGAAACACCATTACATCTGATTGTATCTTCTCCCTCGCAAATTGCAGATTAAATTCAATCATATTATGATTACTGCTTCCTTCGTATTCCTTCACTTTAAGTTCTCTTAAATAGTCGGCCTCATTGCACAACACTAAACCCAGAATTGCCTGTTCCTGAGTGGGCTCCACCACAAGCTGTTCGAAAAAGCCCGATCGAAGATACTCCACAAACTATTTTTCTTGCCGAACCACTACCAACCTGATTTTCCCAGTCCCCCCGTGTATTGAAATCGCACATGACTACTGTACTTTGCCTTTTCTATGCATCTTTTCTATCTCCTGGTGTATTTTGTGCCGCAGCTCCTGACTACTTTTTTGGAATCCTGAACATAACGCCATCTATGTATCTTTATTCAACCTTTGTGGATACTCAATTCTACCGACTCTGATTTTGTGCCATCTGACCCTACTTTATCTCTTACAGTCATAATGTTATACAGTCAGAGAGACGTACAGCATGGAAACAGATCCTTTGGCCCATCTCGTCCATGCCAACCAGATTGCCCAACCTAATCTAGTCCCATTTGCCAGCACTTGGCCTATATCCTTCGTACCCCTCCTATTTACATACCCACCCTTTTAAATATTGGAATGGAACCAGTGTCCACCACTTCCTCCCACAGTTGTTTCCATACACACACCACCCTGTGCATGAAAAAACTTGCTCCTTTGGCCCCTTTTAAATCTTTCCCTTCTCAACCTAAACCTATACCCTCTAGTTCTCCCCAACCCCAGGGAAAAGACTTTGTCTATTTATCCCATGCATGTCCCTTGTGACTTTCTAAACCGCTATAAGGTCACCTCTCAGCCTCTGACGATCCAGGGCAAACAGCCCTAGCCTATTCAACTTCTCCCTGTAACTCAAATAGTCCAATCCTTGTAAATCTTTTCTGAATACATTCAAGTTTCACAACATTCTTCCGATAGCAAAAAGACCAGGATTCTTACGCTTGATTTATTTTCATTCTTATTCCCCCCACCAACCTATTTTTTCGATAGGATGCATACCCTTGAATATTGTCAATCCTGATCCCCTTTCACCACGTCTCTGTCAATTTCCATCTGCGCTACAAGCTCAATTACCTTAGTTCTTATACGGCATGCATTCAGATATAACACTCTCAGTCCTGTATTAACCGTGCCTCCTCTCAATGTGCGCTTGAAGTTTGATTGCTTAATCTCTGTCCTATTTGTGTCTGTGCTGGAGATTTTAATAAACTCTCCTGCGTTCTTCACTCTTACCTACTCTTTGAATTCGAGTTATCTAATTTCCCCTATAACTGAAACCCCACGCAAACTTAAACATTTTTGGGAAGATCTGACCGCAGCCCTAGTTAAATGATTTGTTAGGACTCTCATCCCAGCATTGTTCACATGAAGACTATAACATCAGATCGGGTCCTTTCTTCCCCAGTAATACAATATGCTTATGCAACACAAAATACAGGAAAAAATGGCTTGTTGTACATTCCAAAATATGGAAAGTACATACAGATAAGATTGTTAAAATACACTCATGACCTTGAGCTATATAAATTGAAATGTGAATTACAAAACAATGGAAGTGCTATGCAAACTTTATCAATCATTATTCGGCCCGCAGCTGAGCTGCTGACTTCCCCTCTGTCAGTGACCTCCCTCACTGAGATTCTCTGGTCCAGTCCCACACACAGTACCTCGGGGGCGTATCAGTTCCTGCTGCTGTTCGCCCAGTCTATTTAAGTTAATCCACCTTCTCCCTGGAACCAATCAATTGGGCTATTGGATTCTGTTTTACTGTCAGCAACCTAGTTCTGTGATGTTACTGGAGATAAATGATCTGCGAAGACAGCCAGTATCAGCACAGTGCTCACAGGGTATGGCACCAGACAAAGGGTTTGCAGTCCAGGGGAATACCTAAATAAAATTTCTATCTTCTGTCTATTTTCCTCATGGTGTCTCCTATCTATCCAGCTTCACTCTCTCCTAACACCCGTTTCTCCCACTCAGTCAGTCGCTCTACTTTCTATCCACTCTGTTGATCTCCCATCACATTCTTTCTTTCTGTTTCAGTGTGTGTGTGTGTGTGTGTGTGTGTGTATATGTGTGTGTGTATCTCTCTCTGTCTTTCTGTCTCTCTGTCTCTGTCTGTCTCTCTCTCTCTCTCTCTCTGTGTATCTCCAATAATTCTCTCTGCTTTCAGATAGTGCAGTTGGAAAGCTTGTGGATGTAGGATAGGCTAAGTTGCCTCCGTCTGTGCCATATTACTTCTGAAGGTCTCTGACCCACAATAAAGACTTTCAGTGCCTGGAGAAACAAGCTGGTCCTGCGAAGGACACAGTACACAATCATCCATTATCTCTTCCTGTTTTCTGACATGCATTGTCCTGTAAATATCTGTTCAAACAAAATAGGTTAAAATTCGAGCAGTTGGGAGGACATTCACCAGGCGATAGTGAAATCAGGATTTAATAAACACCACGCAAAATGTGGATTTGCCTGATAGCAGCTCCTCCCAATTAACAGCCCCTCGCTTCTGCCTCATGTGGATTTGCCTTGCACCAATTTATTAACTTCCACAAGGTCCTGACTTATTCCATGATCGTAACCATCTCAAACCTGAGGGCATTGTGATTACTGTTTCCAAAATGATCTTCTACTGAATGGAAAGTCACCTGGACAGACTCATTTTCTAATACGAGGGCCAGTATGGCTCCTCCTGTAGTTGGACAAGCCCCATACCGCTGCAAATAACTTTCTTGGATGCACTTAAAAAATTCTACCCCGTTTAAGCCTCTTGCTCTAAGGGATTCCCAGTCAATATTGGGGATGTTAAAGTCACTCACTATGGCAATTCTGTTTTTAATACGTTTCCACAATCGGCCGACATATTTGTTCCTCAATCTCTCGGTGGCTGTTGGAGGGATTACAGTACAATCCTAACACATGCATCTATCATATCTTGAGCTCTCTTCATGTTGCCTCAGTAGATGAGCCCTCCAATATATCCCAAGTGCAGATGCAACTCCCTGATTAGTAATTCAACTCCTCCGCCTCTTTTAGCTTCCCCTCTATCTCATCTAAAACAAAAAAAAAACCCTGGAAGATTGAGCAGCCAGTCCTGTCTCTTCCTCATCCAAGTCCGTATAATGTTTGCAACATCGTAGTCCCATGTAGGGATTCAGGCTCCAAACTCATCTGTTTACCCATAATATTACTTGCATTGAAATAAATACACTTCAGTCAAACACATCAGACACTGACCTGATATTTGGTTTGAGATTCTCTGAGTATTTTTCTGATGCTATTTTCCGATGACAGGAGATTACAATAGACTATCAGTAAAGCAGAAAATATTGTAGAAAGACAATTCCAGTTTCCTCCTGTGTTACTTCAATCTGTACATTGCATTACATATGGTCCGATTTCGATAGAGTGCTGGATAATTATTTCAATTTAAAGGACTGTCTCCAGTCACTCACTGCATATTCAGCAAGTATTTCTGGACCCACGGGATTGATTGCTCTAGTGCACCTCTCTCACGAAATCTCTGTAATATTTACATTGGAGTTAAATGTACTCATCCAATCTCCAAGGTCTTACCTGCCAGATTCCTCACATTAAACTAATAACACTTCAGGTTGCCAGTCCCATTATGTTCAGCGCCCTCTGCGTCTTTGTTGTTGGTATTAGATGCTCTGGTTTTAGTCTCCAATTCCTCCTCAGTCACTGTATTGTGGACCTACTGCTCTGGTTCCCACTCCCCACTGCCACACTGATTAAAATCTTCCTGAGTGACAATAGCAAACCTGCCTGCCAGGAGATTGCCGCTAGTGCAGGTTCATTCCATCCTTCTTGTGTAGGTCCTACCGACCCGGGAATCCCAATGATCCACATATTGGAGACTGCTGCCTGTTCAGGTTAGTCCCGACCTTCTTGTGTATATCCTACTAACACGGGAATCCCAATGATCCACATATCAGGGATTGCTGCCAGTTCAGGTCCATCCCGTCCTCCTTGGGTATATCTTATCGAGTTGGGAATCCCGATGATCCACATATCAGAAGTGCTACCAGCTCTTCAGCCGTGTATTTAACTGTTCTATCTTTCTATTCCTAATCTCACTCGCACGTGACATATTCCATCGACTCCAAAATTCAAATATCCTTTTAGCACAACTCCAGCAAGGCCCTTTCTTTAAAGTGGAGAGACGTGATAATAAAAACGTAAGTGTGCTGCTCTTACAATCAAGTTCTCCATCAAATAAAAGAAAAAGTACTGTAGATTGTAGAAATCTGAAGCAAACACAGAGACATACTGTGGAGAGATAAAAGAGCTAATGCTCACAATGTAGACAGGGGAAGAATGTATAAAGTCCACACAGACAGTTTACAGAGATTGGAATTGAACACGAATCCCTCTCACTGTGAGGCAGCATTGCTGTGTCACAATGATGCCCAATTATGGATAATTGAGGGTAGTATAGTTCGAGGCACAGATGATATTCTCTGTGACCAGGGTTCAGAGTCCTGAAGGTTGTGCTGCCTACCTGGTGCTTGGGCTTGGGATATGTCATCTGGGGTGCAGAAGAAGTTGGAGTGGGAGGGGAATGAGTCAGTGGCCAGGGTTCGTGCAGGTACCAATGGCTGGGAAAGCAAATGACAATGAGAAGGGGGACGGTAAATACAAAACTGAACTGTTATATCGGAATGCAAGCAGTAGAAGGAATAATGTAAATGAGCTTGTGACCCATCCACAAATTGGCAGGTATGACGTGGACGGCATCACAGTGAGACCACTGCAAGAGGATCAGGATTTGGGAGCTGAATATTCAAGGATATTCATCCCGTCGAAATGATAGGCAGGTGGGCAGAGAGACAGATTTGTCTCATTATGAAGAGGTGGAATTGAATCAATTAGAAGAAATGAAGTAAATCAGATGGTGTAGAATCTGTGTCAGTAGAATTGGAGAATCAAAAAGGTGAAAAAATGCAGTTGGAGTTTTGTACAGGCCTCCAAACAGTCGTCAGGAGTTGGGGTGCAAGATACACTAGGAGATAGAAAGATCTGTGGGAAAGGCAACGTTACAGAGATCACGTGGGATTTCATTATGCAGGTGAACTGTTTGATAGTGGTTTGCAGAAAAAGGAATTTGTGGAATGTCTATGAGTTGGCTTTTTGTAGCAAGTTGTGCAGGCAGACTAGGTGAGGGGAGCTTTAGATTAAGGTAATCATAGGAGGCAGTGATCATAATGTGATTGAACTTACTCTGCAATTTCAGATGGAGAAGTTAGAATCGGAGGTAATGGTATTACAGCTGAATAAAGGCAATTACACAGACATGAGAGAGGAGCTAGTTAGAATGAACTGGGAGACAGGCCCAGAAGGAAAGACAGTGGAACAGCAATGACAGGAGATGTTTGGAGTAATTCCAGATGCACCATAGATTTATCCTGAGGAAAAATAGGCATGATAGGTGGAGGATGAGGCAACCATAGCTGACTAGGGAAATCAGGGACAGCATAGAAGTAACTGAGAACGCATATAATGGGGCGAGGGGCATTGGGAAACCAGAGGGTTGGAAAGCTTACAAAGACAAAACAGAGAGCAAACAAAATAAAATAAGGAGGGAGATTATTAAATATGGGGGTTGGCTAGCCAGTAATATAAAGGAAGTCTGAAAGAGCTTCTTTCTATATATAAATTACAAAAGAGAGGCAAAAGTGGACATTGGACTGCTGGAAAATGATACTGGAGAGATAGCAGTGGGGAACGAGAAAAGGACGAGGAACTGAAAAGTTAGTTCACGGTGGAATATATGAGTAATACCTTAACATTCAAGATAGTGAGGGGCCAGAGCTGAGTAAGCTGACTACCACCATGGACAGCGTGCTACAAAAAACCGAATGGTGGTTAACTATCATGGACCGGATGGAATACGTCCCAGAGATATAAGGAAGATAGCTGAAGAAGGTGTCGGGGTATAGTGGTGAGCTTTCAGGAATCACTAGAGTAAGGAACGATCCCAGGGCACTGGAAACCCACTATCGCGACACCCCACAGTAACAAGGGAGTGAGGAAAAAGACAAAAAATATCCGCAATTAATGGCTTAAATTCAATCGTGGGTATGATCCTGGAATCTATTGTGAAGGATGAGCTTTCTGAATGCTTGGAAGTGCTTGATAAAATAGGGCAAAATCACGTCATCAAGGGACGGTCATGCCTGATAAATCTGTTGGAATTCTTTGAAGAGGAAATGAGCAGGCTCGACCAAGCACAGCCAATGATGTTATCCACCTGGATTTCAAGAAGGTCTTTGACAAGGTGTCACACAGGAAATGACTGAGTATGATGAGGGTCCGTGGTGTTCGAGGGAAGGTAGTGGCATGAACGGAAGCTTCTCTGTCTGGCGGAGAGAAGAGAGTGGGATAAAATAGTCCTTTTCAGTATGGCAGTCAGTGACAAGTGGTGTTTTACAAGGCTCAGTGTTGGAATCGTAACTTTTTACTTGTTATGTTAACAATCTAGATGATGGAATTGAGTATACTCTGGCTACGTTAGCAGATGATACATAGATAGGCAGATGGACTGGTCGTATTGAGGAGGCAGAGAGGCTGAAGAAGGAGATTGGCAGATGCATTCCAACGTTGGAAAGTGTGAGGTTATGCACTTTGGCATGAAGATTAGAGGCATGGTCTATTTTTTAAATGAGGAGCGAATTCAGAAATCTGAAATGCAAAGGGACTTGGGAGTTCTAGTGCAGGGTTCTCTCAAGGTCAGCTTGCAGGTTGAGGCAGTATTCAGGAGGGAAATTGCATTTATTATTGATAGCATTTATTACGAGAGGAATTGAATATAAAACAGATTGTTTTCATCTCTGGTCAGACCACATATGGAGTATTGTGCGAAATTGTGAGCCCCATATCTCAGGAAGGATGTAATGGCTCTGGACATTGTGAATAATATTTTCACGAGAATGGTCATAGGAATGAAAAGATTATCGTATGAGGAATGTTTGTGGGCTTTGGGTCGACCCTCAGTAAAGTTTAGAAGGATGAGAGGGAATGTAATGGAAGCACAGAGTACTGAATTACCTGGACAGAGTTGATGTCGGTCAGATGTTTCCATTGGACGTGAGCTTAAGGGCAGAGACTTAGATGAAAGGGAGATAAGGAGAACTGTATTTAACCAGAGAATGTCGAATCTTTAAAAAATATTGCCACAGAAGGCAGTGGGGGCCAAGTCATTAAGTTTGTTTGAGACGGATTAAGATAGGTTCTTGATTATCCAGGGGATGAAGAATTACGAGGATAAGGCTGGAGAATGGATTTGAGAAACCTATCAATGATTATTGAATGATGGGCAGTCGAGACAGGCTAACTAGCCTAATTTCTGCTCCTGTGTCTTATAGACTTCTCTGAGAAGATGGAATCATGCTCTTCGTGAATGTCAGCAGCTGGTCGGAATAGTTAAATGTTTTAGAATGAAGGTATTGTGGCTGCTGTCAGGGTGGTGGATAATATGAGATTCAGTGCAGGATCACACACCAACTGTACTATATCAATATGATAGTTTATTCAAATCCTGGACCTCTCTGTCTCTCTCAATCACCGTGGGGAGTACAGGTTGGGGTGAGTGGGCGTAACGTCCTCAGAGGCACTTAAACTATCCAGAGTCATGCATCCTGAGTGAAACAACAGCCATGGAATTTATCACCTTCTCATTGTCTGTTTAGAATATAATTAGTGATTTCCCATCCCATTCAGTGTTCAATGCAATCACCTCTTTTTCTCTGAAAGCATTCCAGATCAAACTTTACTCACTCCTCATGATGCCATTATCCCAGGGATTAATCTGGTGGAACTCCTCTTCACTCTCTCTGTGGGAAGGAGATCACTCCTTATAAAGGATAGAAAATCTGTCCACAATACCCCAAATACTGCCTCAACAACACTCTCACGTTTGATCGCAATAAATCCTTTCCCTCACTTAGCTGGCTCCACTTCTTTCATGTGACACAGGAAACCATTCATTTACAATCCATTGCCACTGATGTGGAATGTAAAACATCCTTACAAATGTAGGTCAGCATCAATAAAGCCAGCACCAGAGGTGCCTATCGAAATGGACATCACTCTCGGGGAGAAACTCAATGACAATGAATGCACCTAAAACAGTGAATGGTCACCTACCTGAATGGAAATCAGCTGTCGGATTATGGGAAATAGGCAAAGGAAGGGAGCTGCCTTCACTTCTGTTCTGCCCTCACGGGATGTGTGCAGCCATGGTCAGGCCAGCATGTTATGCCGATCTTGAACTGAGCGGCTGGTTCAACTGTTCCACAGGACAGTACAGAGTAAAACAAACTGCTGTAAATTTTCAGTTAAACAGAGAACTGACCAGGGAAGTATGACCCACTGCCTTCTCTAATAGGCATCAGGCAACCCGATATCAACAGATTATTATTCTGTGCATCTAGATTACGAGCCAATGACGTGACCACCATACACTATCTTCTCAGCTTTCAGATTCTGTCCAGAGAATGAGTTAAACATTTCAAGTTCAATTATTTTGCAATGGACATGTGGTAAGAAGGGACTTGAAACATGTATCCTGAATTAACAAAGGCGCAAACAATGGTTTCTTCAGGAGATGCGCTGAGGCTGAGGAGAGGATTGGGGAGTCTTAATGTTTGTTCTGAACAGGATTGGCATGTGGGGAGGATATGGAGATGTAAACTTTGCAGGAGAAAATGAATCAAATTGGTTGAGAACAGTGTGTTTCATCCTCGCATATTAGGGAGTAATTTGTAAATAATAATTTGCTAGTTATTATTTCTAAGGAATGGAATCTTTGATTGGAACTGAAAAAAATGACTTGCACCTTTCCAAAATTTATATATCATCAGCATCAATTCAGTTCAATCCGCAGACTCAGTGACTTACCAGGAACACCAACTATAGCAAGAATAGGATAGTAACCAGCTTGAATAACCATCAGTACTTCTTCAATCCGATATGCTAATGATATCCAAGGCTGGGATAGCAAGTAAAGACCATAGGATAAACTCCTGTCCATTGTTGGAACATTCCAGTCTAATGTTCTCCCAGACGGATCTCTCCTCCACCTCTCTGGAGCTGCTGATCCCTGTTACTGGTGTGGATGATGCTCCCACTCTTACTATGGGATAAAACACTGAACGCATTCCCTATTGATAGAAGAGAGAAACTCTCTCAGGATGCTTAGGATCCATGGAGACTGACATAATCACAATCGCTGAACAAATAGCTCCAGTTAACCAATTAGCCTTCAATATTGTTTTATTAAAGTTCAAAATAAGTTTGAACGTTTCTGCATTGGGTGTGATATTTGAAAGTGATTCAAGGAAGGAATGTTGAAGATGGCAGGTTGATTGTGTGTAATCTTTCAGTCTGCTTTGGATATGGAAGTAATGCCAGAGGTTTAACGAACATAAACATGCTTCTCTGCTCATAAATAGAGAAATAAATCTTGTAACTATAGATCAGTCATTGCAATATCTGTAAAACATTGAGAGAACATCTTTCGCCCATGATCTGATGGCAAAATGTGCGGAAGAAAACGTCGGTTATAACAAACAAATGGCATGGATATGTTAACAGAGAACTGGACGTGACAAACACAATGCAGATTGTTATTCCAGAATGAGACAGGGCAGGTGTGGGTCATGTTGTTGATGGTTTCCATGTTAACGAATTGTGATGAAGTGTTATTTAATGGACTTCAATTACATTGTGATTATGACATTGGGGAAAGACAGAATATGGAGAGGACTGGGTGACATGGTTGTTTAGAGTGGGTAGAGTGGGTAGAGGGACACTGATGTTCTTCAGTTACCAGTATTGGAACGTTACTCTTCATAACTCATATGAAGAACAGATTCCAGGATACATTTACAATGGGGAATTAGCAAAGACAATATTAATGAAATGCATTCATGCAACATAAAATCCAGAAACAAAATGATTCTCTGGCCCAGTCTCTCACACAGTCTATAGGTGGGGTGGTAATCATTTCCTGCTGTTCTTGGCACAGTCTATTTAAAAACTCTGCTTTCTGCATGAAACCAATCTGTTGGCCTAATGGGTTCTGTTTAGCTGTCAGTAAATTCTGTGATATTATTGGAAATAAATACTCTGGGCTAACAGCCAGTATCAGCATAGTGCTCACAGGGTATGGCGCCCAGACAAAAGGGCTTACAGTCCAGAGGCATTTCTAAATAAAACATCTAAGTTCTGTCTGTCTATATTTATCTACCCTAATGCGGTCTCCTGATCTATCTAACTTCACCATCATCTAACACATTTCCCACTCATTCAGTCAGTTCCCTTTCTTTCCTCTTTCAATGTATATTCCCCTTCACTTTCTTTATCTCTGTTTATTTCTCTCACACACCATCTATCTCCACACACTCTCTCTATCTCCGTTTGTGCTGTTGGAGAGCTTGTGACACCTCGATGGGCTGAAGGGCCTCCATCTGTGCTCTAATAAATCTGAGGTTCTCTGACCCACAATAAATACTTTTGGTGCCTGGACAGACACGCTGGTCTGGTGGCACGTACAGTGCACAGTCAGCCATTCTTACTTCCTGTTCTTTTCGGATGTGCAGCTGCCTTGAAATGCCTGTTCAAATGAAACAGATTGAATGAAATTCAAGCAGTCGAGAGGACGTTCATGAGTGTGTGTTTCAATCAGGATTCAATCATTAATGAGATTCCAGAATAACATAAGCAATGAATGAAAAACAGGACAACACAATAAATGGCAGTTGAGTACAACATGTAGTTCCAAGTAGGCTCATGGTATTACCGACAGATTATCAAGATAGAAAATCCTGTTATTTGGACCCAGGTTCGAATCCCGCCACTGCAGATGGTGGAAATTCAATTCAATAATTTTACAATATCCCTGGAATTAAGAATCTACCCATGCGAATAAAGTCATTGCCGATTTTCAGAAAAATCCATCTGGATCACTAATATCCTTTAATGAAAGAATCTTCCATCGCACCTGGTCTGGCTGACATGCAACTCCAGACACAAAGCAATGTCATTGACTTGCAATCACCCCCTGAAATGGTCTAGTGAGTCCTTTAGTTGTACCAATCGTTACAAAGTTTCAAAGAAATGAAACTGGCTGGACCACCTGGCATCAAACTGCACTGGAAAAGTCAACATTAGAAACATCACTGTAGAACCTCCAAAGTTTTCCTTACTATCATCTAAGGGGTAGTGCCAACATTGGGACAATTGCCTTACAGACTAGTCAAGCAACAGCCCGGCATAGCCATACTCATGGAATCATGCCTTACAAAAATAACCCAGCCACCACCATCACCATCCCTGGATATGTCCTGCCCCAAATGCAGGACCAATCCAGCAGTGGGGCCAGCTCAGTGAGATAGAGTCAGTAGGTAGTTGCTTTGTGAGGCCCCAAAATTGACTCCAGACCTAATGAAGTCCCATTGCTTCAGGTTAAACATGGACAAAGAATTCTCTTACTGATTACCATGTAACGTCATTCCTCATCTGAATCAGTAATCCTCTATGTTAAACAACACTTGGAGAAAGCACTGACTGTGGAAAGGGCACGAAGTGTATTCTGGCTGGGAGATTTCAAAGTCGACCACCAAGAATGGTTTGGCAGCAGTACTACTGATCACGCTGGTTGGGTCCTAAAGGACATGGCTACTAGATTTGGTCTGCAGCAGGTGGTGAGAGAAAGAACAAGAGGGAAAAAATCATACATTACCTCATCCTTACCAATCTACCAACTACAGATGTATCTGTCCATGGCAGTATCGGTAAAAGTCTCACGGTCACATTCAGAATAAACTCTATTGTATTGTGTGGCACTATCACCATGCTAAATGGCACAGACTTCGAAGAGATCCAACAACTCAAGACTGAGCGTCCATAAGAAACTGTGGACCAACCATAGCAGCAGAACTGTACTCAATTACAAACTGTAATGACACGGCCCAACATGAGCCCCACTCAACCATTACCATCAAGGCAGAGGATTAACCCTGGTTCAATGGAGAATGCAGGACGGCATGCCAGGAGCAGAACCAGGAATATATAAAGATAAAATGTTCATCTGCTGAAGCTTCCAAACAGAAATACTTGCATGCCAGATAGCATAAACAGCAAGGGACAGACAGAGCTTAGTGATCACAGAACCAATGCATCAGATTTAAGCTCTGCAGTTCTCCTAATCCGATCATGGATGGTGGTGGACAATCAAACAACTCACCGGAGTAGGAGTCTCCACAAATATCCCCATCCTCAGTGATGGAAGAGCCCAGCACATCAGTGCAAAATTAAAGGCTGAAGCTTTTGCAGAAATCTTCACTCAGGAGTTTCGAGTGGATGATCCATTTCGACCTCCTCCCGTGGTCCCCATCATTACAAAGAGCAGTCTTCAGCAAATTCAATTGACTGATATCAAGAAACGATTGAAGGTACTGGATACTGCAACGGCTATAAACCCTGATAACATGTCGACAATAGTCCTGAAGACTTGTACTCCAGAACTTCTCACTTCCCTCGACAAGCTGTTCCAGTGCAGTTACAAACCAACAATGGGGAAAAAAAAACTGCGCAAGTATGTTCTGTACATAAAACGCAGCACAAATTCACCCCTGCCAAATACCGCCTCATCAGTGTACTCTCCATCATCAGTAAAGTGGTGGAAGTTGTCATCAATAGTGTAATCAAGCAACACCTGCTCAGCAATAACCTGCTCAGTGACGCCCCTTTTGGGTTTTGCCAGGGTCACTCAGCTCCAGACCTAATCACAGCCTTTGTTCAAACATAGAAAAAGGAACTGAAATCCAGCCCGTGACATCAAGTCTGCATTCTTACAAATGTGGCATCAAGGAACCCCAGCAAAAAGGGCATCATGGGCCAACACTTCATTGTTGGAGTCATACCTGACAGATAGGAAAACTGTCATTGTTGTTGGAGGTCAGTCATCTCAGTTCCAGAACATCTCTGCAGTAGTCCCTCAGGATAATGTGGATGTAGGTTTGCTCCATGAACTGGAATGTTCATCACCATACAACGTAACATCTTCAGTGGCCCTCAGAATGAATCCTAGGTCGAAACATCTTCAGTGGCTTCATCAATTACCTTCTCTCCATCCTAAGGTCAGAATGTGGATATTCGATGATGACTGCACAATGTTCAGCACCATTCACAAATGCTCAGATACTGAAGCAGTCCATGCCTATAGGCAACAAGATCTGGACAATCTACAGACTTGGGTTGACAAGTGGTAAGTAACATTCGCATCACACAAATGCCAGACAATGACCATCACCAGTAAGAAACAATATAAACACTTGGTATTCAGCAACATATTTGTCACTAAATTCCCCACCCCACCCCCTATCAATACACTTAGGGTAACCATTGACCAGAAATTCAACTGGACTCGCCACACAGATATAGGAGCTGATCAGAGGATAGGAATACTCCATGAGTAACTCACCTCCTATCTTCCCAAAGCATGTCACCCATCTAAAAGGCACAAGTCAGGACTGAGATGGAATACTCCCCAGTTGCCTGAATGAGTGCAGCCACAACGACAGTAAAGAAGCTTGACACCATCCAGGACAAAACAGCCCATTTGATTGGCACCACATCCATAAGCATTCACTCCCTTCACCTCCAACGCTCAGTGCAGCAGTGTGTGTACTATCTCCAAGATGCACTGCAGAAATTATCCAAAGATCCTCAGACAGCATCTACCACTCCTACGAGCACTTCCATCTAGAACGATAAGGGCAGCAGGCTTTTGGGAACGTCACCACCTTCAAATTCCCCTCCAAACTAGTCCACATCCTGATTTGGAAATATGTTACCATTCTTTCACTGTTGCTGGGTCAAAACCCTGGAATTCCCTCCCTCAAAGCATTGTGGGTCAACGCACAGCAGGTGGACTACAGCAGTACATGAAGGCAGCTCAGCGCCACCTTCGCAAGGGGGCAACTAGGGACGGATAAGAAATGACGATCCCATCCAGCGATTCCCGTATCCAAAACAAAAGTTTAAGAAGTTCCAAGTTGAGCACCTCGATGGTCAGGTTATCTGATTTGAACATGAACAGGAAAGCAATGTTTCAGATGATGAACATTTTAGACCTTTCTCTTATTAGAAAAGTGTTCAGTGTTCCATGATGTATTGTTGCTGAACGCTGTGATAAATTGCACCTGTTTGGTTAAATTCAACAATGTTAGCGTAGCAGGATCGATCCTTCAAAAATACCAGACTGAAAATGACAAACATCGTAGAGACAATGTACTCCCGCCAGATGAGACTCACTGATAGCAGCTTATATTCAACATATTACTGCGCTACTGTCTGACACTGAATCCTGCTCCATGTTACAGGGGTTACCATTGAGCAAAAGGTGAAGTCAAATCAACGTACAGACACAAGGGTTACAAGAGCAGGTCTGAGACTTACAATTCTGCACTGAATCATAGATTGTATGACCAAAAGGGCATGAGATATAACAATAAATTTAGGCCATTCAGCCTATCTCTTCACTCTGAAACTATGCCATTTTGTCATAGTCTAGTGGAAATATCTTCTATACGCTAACTATATCAATCTTTGCAGTAATCGGTCAGTTTCAATCAGATGCACCCCCCAATTCTTCTAAATTCCATTGAGTACAGACATAGAGCTCTCAACTGCCACTCATATGACAAGCCATCATTCCCAGGATAGATCATGTCCAACACCCGTAGATCCTTCCCCAAAACAGCTCACAATAATCCAAATGCTTTCTCACCATAGCCCATTACATTCTCAGCAGTATGTCTCCGTTTTTGTGTTGTCATTCTCTTGAAATGAATGTTAGCATTGCATTTGCTTTCCTAACTGCCAACTGAACCTGTACATCAACCATAAGAGAGGACAAGTAGTCCAAACTCCTTTTGTGCTTCACATTATGAACAAAGTGTCTGCCTGTATTCCGCCTACTGAAGTGCATAATCTCACATGTTCCCATATTGTATTCCATCAGCCATGTGTTTTCCCAGTGTCCTAAACTGTCCAAGTCTTTCTGCGGCTTCTCCACTTCCTCAATATCAGCTGCCCATCCAATCATCATTGTATCATCTGCAAACCTATTAAAACTGCCGTCAGGTCAGATGGTTTGAATAAATGGCACTTCCTGACCACCCGAGGACTGTCCACCATTGAAAAGGCAAAACGCACAAGATGCTTGACTTCATTCAGGATTAAGCAGTGGCTTGGTTGGAATTACATCTGCAAAGTCTTCACTCCTTGCACCATTGGCACCTTGCACATCATTTTATTATGAACTTACCCCATTATGATGACACAGAACTTGATGGTGCACGATCCCAGTCTATTAATGTCAATCTGTCTCAATGCTGACTGTGTGGTTCTCACACCGACCAATGTCATTGTGTGTTGAAGACAACAGAGGGAGGTGTGGGGAGGGGATGTGGATCATAAATGACTGTGTGACTGAGGGCTGAGGGCAAAAGCCCCAGATGTACCTGCGTCTGTTGTCACCGCTGCAGGCATGGTAAGTCTTTCAGTGAGCCAAATCAAAGAAAGTGATAGGCCTGGAGAGCTTTCCAGGCTGAGCACTCACACCTGAACCTGAGGGGCACCAGTATCCTTGGGGGGAGGTTTGCTAGTGCTCTTTGGGAGGGTTTAAACTAACTCCGCGGGGGCATGGGAACCAGGACTGTAGCTTTAGGGTACAGGACCTTGAGTGTAGGGAGGTTAGGAATAATGCAGTGATCTCTAAGGAGGGTGCCTGTAACCAGAAGGGTGAATTGAAGTGTGTATACTTCAATGCCAGAAGTATCAGGAATAAGGTAGGTGAACTTGCAGCGTGGGTTGGTACCTGGGACTTCGATGTTGTGGCCATTACAGAGACGTGGGTAGAACAGGGACAAGAATGGCTGTTGCACGTTCCAGGGTTCAAATGTTTTAGTAGGATCAGACATGGGTGTAAAAAAGGGGGAGGCGTGGCATTACTTGTCAAAGATAGTATCACAGCAGTGGAATGGACGATGGAAGAGGACTTGCCATCTGAGGTAGTTTGGGCTGAGGTTAGAAATAGGAAAGGTGAGGTCACCCTGTTAGGTGTTTTCTACAGGCCTCCTAATAGTCCTAGAGAAGTAGAGGATAATATTGCGAGGATGATTCAGGAAAAGAGTGAAGGTAGCAGGGTGGTTGTTATGGGGGACTTTAACTTCCCAGATATTGACTGGGAGAGCTATAGCTCGAGTTCATTAGATGGGTCGGTGTTTGTACAATGTGTGCAGGAGGGTTTCCTGACACAATATGTCGACAGGCCAACAAGAGGGGAGGCTATATTGGATTTGGTTCTAGGTAATGAACCAGGCCAGGTGTTAGACTTGGAGGTAGGTGAGCACTTCGGGGACAGTGACCACAACTCGGTGACTTTTACTTTAGTGATGGAGAGGGATAAGTGTGCGCCGCAGGGCAAGAGTTATAGCTGGGGGCAGGGAAATTATGATGCAGTGAGGCATGACTGAGGATGTGTGGATTGGAAAAACAGGCTTCAAGAGAAGAACACTAATGAGATGTGGGGATTGTTCAAGGAGCAGCTACTGCGTGTCCTCGATAGGTATGTACCAGTCAGGCATGGTGTAAAGGGCCTTGTGAGGCAGCCATGGTTTAGTAAGGAATTGGAGTCCCTTGTTAAAGGGAAGAAGGCGGCATATGTAAAGATGGGGCGTGAAGGTTCAGTAGGGGCGATTGAGAGTTATAAGGTAGCCAGGAAGGAGCTAAAGAGGGAGCTAAGAGAAGCGAGAAGGGGACATGAAAAGTCTTTAGCTGGTAGGATTAGGGAAAACCCAAAGGCTTTCTATAGGTATGTCAAGAATAAAAGGATGACTAGGGTAGGTATCGGTCCAGTCAAGGATAGTAGTGGGAAGTTGTGTGTGGAGGCGGAGGAGATTGGAGAGACATTAAATCAGTACTTTTCATCAGTATTCACTCAGGAACAGGACACTGTTGCTGATGTGAATATGGAATCACAAATAATTAGAATGGATGCCCTGGAAATATGCAGGGAAGAGGTTTTGGGAATATTGGAAAGGATGAATATAGATAAGTCTCCTGGGCCTGATGGCATTTACCCCAGGATCCTATGGGAAGCTAGGGAGGAGATAGCAGAGCCATTGGCCTGGATTTTTATGTCGTCATTGTCAACGGGAATAGTACCAGAGGACTGGAGGATAGCGAATGTGGTCCCATTGTTCAAGAAAGGGAGTAGGGATAGCCCTAGTAACTATAGGCCAGTGAGTCTGACTTCAGTGGTGGGCAAAGTCTTAGAGAGAATGGTAAGGGATAAGATTTATGAACATCTGGGTAGGAATAACGTGATCAGGGATAGCCAGCATGGTTTTGTGAAGGGCAGGTCGTGCCTCACAAACCTTATTGAGTTCTTTGAGAAGGTGACTAAGGAAGTGGACGAGGGTAAAGCAGTAGATGTTGTGTATATGGATTTTAGTAAGGCGTTCGATAAGGTTCCCATGGTAGGCTAATGCTAAAACTACGGAGGTATGGCATTGAGGATACATTAGAGGTTTGGATTAGGAATTGGCTGGCTGGAAGGAGACAGAGGGTAGTAGTTGATGGATTATGTTCATCTTGGAGCGCAGTTACTAGCGGTGTACCACAAGGATCTGTTTTGGGACCATTGCTTTTTGTTATCTTTATAAATGATCTAGAGGAAGGACTTGAAAGCTGGGTAAGCAAGTTTGCGGATGACACAAAAGTCGGTGGAGTTGTGGATAGTGAGGAAGGAAGTGGTAGGTTACAGCGGGATATAGATAAGTTGTAGAGCTGGGCGGAAATGTGGCAAATGGAATTCAATGTAGCTAAGTGCGAAGTCGTTCACTTTGGTAGGAATAACAAGATGATGGATTACTGGGCTAATGGTAGGCTACTTGGTAGTGTGGATGAGCAGAGGGATCTTGGTGTCCATGTACACAGATCTCTGAAAGTTGCCACCCAGGTAAATAGTACTGTGAGGAAGGCATATGGTGTACTGGGCTTTATTGGCAGAGGAATTGAGTTCCGGAGTCCTGAGGTCATGCTGCAGTTGTATAAGACTCTGGTGAGGCCTCATCTGGAGTATTGTGTGCAGTTTTGGTCGCCATACTATAGGAAGGATGTGGAAGCTTTAGAACGAGTGCAGAGGAGGTTTACCAGGATGTTGCCTGGAATGGTAGGAAAATCTTATGAGGAAAGGCTGAGGCACTTGGGGCTGTTCTCATTGGAGAAGAGAAGGTTTAGGGGAGATCTGATAGAAGTGTATAAGATGATTAGGGGTTTAGATAGGGTAGATACTAAGAACCTTTTACCGCTAATGGAGTCAGGTGTTACTAGGGGACATAGCTTTAAATTAAGGGGTGGTAGGTATAGGACAGATGTTAGGGGTAGATTCTTCACACAGCGGGTTGTGAGTTCATGGAATGCCCTGCCCGTATCAGTGGTGAACTCTCCTTCTTTATGGTCATTTAAGCGGGCATTGGATAGGCATTTGGAAGTTATTGGGCTAGTATAGGTTAGGTAGGATTCGGTCGGCGCAACATCGAAGGCCGAAGGGCCTGTACTGCGCTGTATCCTTCTATGTTCTATGTTCTATGTTCTATCCTATTTGTACCAACTAGCAGAGGTATTCACATACAACTTCAGCCTCCCCCTCCTGATTCAAGAAGGCCATCATCATCCTCGTAAGTGAGAAAGCACATGGAACGTGCCCTTATAGACTACCAGGAGAAAGTGAGGACTGCAGATGCTGGAGATCACAGCTGAAAGTGTGTTGCTGGAAATGCGCAGCAGGTCAGGCAGCATCCAAGGAGCAGGGGAATCGACGTTTCGGGCATGCACCTTTCTTCAGCAATCCTGAAGAATGGCTCATGCCGGAAACGCCGGTTCTCCTGCTAATTGGACGCTGTCTGACCTGCTGCGCTTTTCCAGTAACAGATTTTCAGCTCTTATAGACTACCACCCAGTGGCTCTGACCTCAATAATCATGAAGTGCTGTGAGAGGCTGGTTATGGCCGATACCAATTCCAGTCTCCCAGCCTGCCCTGCTGCCCTATAATATTGGCTGACTGATATAACAGGTTCACAACAGATGGTATATCCGAGCCCTGCACGCATCCCTGGAACATCTGGACAACAAGGACACCTGGACCAGATTCCTGTTCATTGACTAAAGCTCCACCATCAAAATCATTATCACTTTCAGACTAATCACAAAACTCCGCGACCTTGGTCTCGGTTCAACGCTCTGCAACTGGATCCTCAGGTTCCTGACACACAGACCGCAATCGTGAAGATCGGTAAAACCACCTCCTCCACAATAACACTCAACACTCCAGCTGCTGAAGGATGTGTTCTCAACACGCGACAATACTCCCTTTATACCCACGGCTGTATCTGCAGCACCTTACTGTACTCCCTGTACACCCACGGCTGTACCTGCCGCACCTAACTGTACTCCCTGTACATCCACAGATGTGCCCTCAGCCCCCCACTGTCCTTCATGCACACCCAGGTCTGTGCCCTTAGCCCCATACTGTACTCCAGGTACACCCACAGCTGTGTCCTTAGCCCTCCAATGTCCTCCCTGTACACCCACGGCTGTGTCCTCAGCACCTTACTGTACTTCCTGTACACCCACGGCTGTACCCTCAGCCCCTACTGTACTCCCTGTACACCCACGATTGTTTCCACAGCCCCCTACTGTTTGCCCTGTACTCCCACGGCGGTGTCCTCAGCCCCCTCACTGTCCTCCATGTACACCCACGGCGACGTTGTCAGCCCCCTACTATACTCCATGTACACCCACGGCGACGTTCTCAGCCCCCTACTATACTCCATGTACACCCACGGCTGTGTCCTCAGCCCCCTACCTACTCCGTCTGAGTTTCCAAATTTCAAACAACACCAGCTACAAGTTCGCTGATGACATCACGATAGCAGTACAGATATGAAACTAAAACGCATCAGAATGTAGAAAGGCGATAGAGAGTTTGGTGGCACAGTGTATTGATAATGACATCTCTCTCTAATCCAGCAAACGGAAAGGACTGATCATTGACTTTAGGTAGAAAGGAGGGGAACACACCCCATCTACTTCGACCATTTGAGGGAGTGCACAGCATCAAGTCCCTTGGAGTGATGATAACTGACAACCTGTCCTGAGCTTCTCACATAGGTCCAACGGTCGGGAAGGTTCAACAATGCCTCTCCTTCCTCGGGTGGTTCAGGAAATTCAGCATGTGCTACATATACAAATGCACCATTGAGAGCGTACTGTCCCTGGTACAGCACTGCTCTACTCAGGACAATGAGAATCTAAAGAAGGTTGGGTGCACAGCTCTGACCACACGGACTCTAACATCCCAACCAATGATTCCATTTATATGGCTCGTTGCCGCAGGAAGGCAGCCAACATCTACCCCAGATTACTGAGGGAAGGGAGAGAGGAAATAGCTGGAGCATTAACACATATCTTTTTAGCATCCTTGAACACGGCTAAGGTCCCGGAATACTGGACAATTGTTAATCCCCTTGTTTAAGAAAGGTAGTAGGGATAATCCAGTCTATTATAGACCGGTGAGACTGACGTCATGGACAGGGAGCCTGCTAAAGAAGATACTTAGGGTTAGGATCTATTCTCATTTGAATGAAAATAGTCTTATCAGTGATAGGCAACATGGAAGCAGAAAAGGTCATGTCTTCCCAACTCAATAGAATTTTTTGAGGAGGTGACAAAGTTGATTGATAAGGGCGAGACTGTAGATGCCATGTACATGGACTTCAGGAAGACGTTTGGTATATTTCCCCATGGTCGGGTTATGGCGAAAGTGAAGTCACATGGTGCGTTAGCTACGTGGAGAATGAACTGGCTGGGCAACAGAAGGCAGAGAATATCGGGGAAGGGAGTTTCTCAAAATGGAGAACTGTGACCAGTGGTTCCATTAAAGATGTCTCCGGAAAAATACATGAATGGGCAGGGAACAAAGGGATACACGATCCTTAGAAAATAGGCGACAGGTTTAGATGGAGTATTTGGATCAGCGCAGGCATGGAACACCGAATGGCCTGGAATGTTCTTTGTTCTAACATTTTCAAAGACCCATCAGAACCCAGTAATGGTCTCCTCCAACCTCTTCTATCAGGCGAAAATGTACAGAAGCTAGAAAACACAGAGCAGCTGTTTCAGGAACAGCTTCTTCCTGACTGTTATTAGACTGATGATAATGTTGATCTCGTCTCACGCACACCCTGTGCAGCATAACCTGCATGCCTCTCAGACATGTTTTACAGCCATTTTCTCTATATCCTTGCTTACTATGATATGCCTGTACATCTTGGTACAGGTCAAATTACATCCTCACCAGCCACCCCTAGCTCACTCCATTGCTCACTCCGAGCCCTCTCTGGTCCTCACCCCCAGCACCTCCCATTCCCCATCCCCAGCTCACTGTTGCCCCATTCCCAGCTCCCTGTGTGCTTTGCATCTCACTGTTTCTCTCACAGTCTGTTTACCTGTGTTTTCGTTTTCTCTGTCTTCTGTTTCATTCCATGAACTTACTGTCTCCCCTTTTCCCTGTCCATGTGATTGTTTGTTTCTTGTTTTGTTTCCTTTCTCTGTTTTACTGACTGCCCTTCTGTTTCCCTCACTGTGTTCTCTCTCTCCTTATATGTGTCTGTCTCTTTCTCCCTTGTTGTGATGGTGATGGCTTCTCTATTCTTTTGAAGCATGTGATGGCTTTTTGGTTGGATGTTGGCAATACAAAAAACTCAATTGTGTTTTGGTATCGTGGACATTATTTAAACTTATTGGTTATATTTCAATTGTTGTCAAAACAACAACTAGAACATTTAACGGCCAATTGATACATCTAAATATTTTGGAACTGCCTTCTCTCAGTGCTCTGTATACTGGCAACTAAAAGCATTCTATTCACGTGCATAATAGTGTGACGGTAACTGCTCTTCCCAGGGCCATAAGAAACTACAGACGGTTGTGAGCACAGCCCAGACTATCATGGAAGACAACCTTCCATCCATGTATACTTCTCATTGTCAACGAAAGGCTGGCAACATCAAATATCTCTCCAAAAACTGTAATGTTATCCCACAACCTCTTCCAAAAGGGAGGAGATACAGAGGCTTGAAAACTTGAAAACATGCTCAGGAACACCTTCTCCCCGACCGTAATTTGATGGCAGATTGTCATCTCTAACTTTTCAAATAATCAATGTGCTTTAAACATGATCTTAGATATATATACAGGTTTTCCTCGATATCTGAGAGTGTTTCTACAAATCCTGTCATAAGCTGATGTGGTGTAAAGCGAAGCAGCATTTATTTATGTGGGAAAAATTCACCTTTCGTGGTAAAAGTGAAAATCCTCTTCGGATTTCTTTTGATTAACGAAAACAGGTCCTAATAGAGGTTTTTCGCAAAGTGAAGTGGCCAAAAGCGAATTTTTGAAAAGTGGGGAATGCCTGTACCAACATGGGGATGATATTCAGGAAAATGGGAAAAAGGTAAAAAAAAATGAGGTGATTCTCACATTTTATTTCCATCCCAGCTAATCATCATTCCCATTGTTTGCTCTTTTCCTTCTATCTCTCTCTTTATCTATCGATTCAATTCACTCCTCCTCCCCTTCAAAGCAGACTTCCCTATCACCAGCATTATTCACACTATTTTCCAGCTGCTTTCAGTTCAGAAAAGATCCCCAGCACTTTCTGTTCTTTTATTTGCATTTCTTATGCAATTTCAGATCTCCAACATCTTTCTTTAGTTGGTTAACCTTCAAATTTGTTATTCCATGGGAAGTCGGCATCTCTGCCAAGGGCAGCATTTGTTAATCGTCACTAATTGCCCTGACTGTGAGGCCATTCCACAAGCCAATATGAAGTCAATCACATTGATATGGGTCTGAAGTCACACTTAACCCAGACTGATTAGTAACATTAGATTTCTTTACCAAAGGTCATCAGTGAAACAGGAAAAGTTTTAGACAAAATGTGGGTTTTATCGTTGTTTTTCGTGAAATTCACTTTTATTCCAATTCTTATCATTTTTATTTAAGTTCTGCCATTAGCTGTGGTAGGACTTGAAACCAATCGCTTGAAACAATGTATTTGGTATAATAAGCTTTGCTCCGGAATTACATTCCTACTCTGATACATTGCCCTAATCATGAAGTACGTCCGAGACAAGAACAATTTTGTGATTGCAATACTTGTAACTGGAAACATGGCCAGAAGAGAGCTTGAAACATAAAGTCTGAATTTTACCAACCTGCAGACAATGGTTTGTTCAGCCACAGCATTGACGCAGAGATGGAGATTGGGATATTGTGAGCTGGTAGTGGACAGGGTTGGTGACAGTGAGAACATGAGACATAAATCAGTTCAGGGCAAATAGGAATCCCGAGGTTGTGCACAGTTTTGTTCTCAGATGTTTGTAAGGGAGTGATCTGCAATTCAGGGTAATGAATGGAGACTGTAATTGAAACTGAAAACCACAATTTCTTTCTTTGACAAATATAGCCCGCAGAAATTGAAATGAAGTTCACAATTGTTTATGGGATTAATGAATGGACAGAGGTAGAGAACACCAGCAATAGTGAGAATAGGTTAGTAACACATCCTCCACCCCGCCCAAAATAATAATCAGCACCGCTAATATCCGATATGGTAGAAATTCCTAATAGAGGGAAATGTTGAAAAAGACCCAAGGAAAACCTTCTCTCCATTGGTGTAATTATCCAGTCCATTATTCTCAGATTCAGATCTGTCCTCTCCACGTCAGTGCCGCTGCTGATCTCTATAACTGTTGGAGCTGATGCATCTGCTCCTGCACTGGGATAGCGCACTGAGTGAAGCCTGTCACCAATAGGAGGGGGAAACCCTCCAGTGACACAGTTACAAATGCATGGAGACTGACATCAATCACAGTCACTGAGCAAACAGTTCAAGCTTTCAATACAGCACATTCAGTTCACAATATAACTGGACTGGACTGGATGCTGACATCGCTGGTTATTGGTCACATCTCCCATTAACAATTCCTCTAGTGAAGTCAGTTCTGAGGGAGAATGATGGATGTTTTCTTTTTGCAGGCTAGATGACTCTGCTCTTTCGTACGTTTGCAATGTTGTAACCATCTTTCCCCGAATCTCTGCCCCTCCAGAAAAAAAGAATCACAACCAGGATGTTGTTACAGTGCTGATCTCTCTTCCACGGGAACAAACGCCAGCCAACAGACTGTCACTGGGAACAGCCGCCCTGAACATGGACAGGAAGTGTCGACTTCTCTGAATGTTCTTCTCCCTGCTGTAATACGGAAACGTTGGAACTTACATACATGATATGCTTCTGTAATTAATTTATACAAATCGACAGACATCTTAATGCTGTTTTATTTGCTGTGAAGCAATAATTTTCACACTTTTTCCCCTCAGTCCAAAACCAAAAGTGATAAGTACAATGAACTTATTCATTAAGATTTATGAATTAATGAGTCAGGTTCGAATGAATATAACATTGGCTGGGAGATAGGGCGGAATGCGGTCAGTGGCTGTGGAGACTGCACGGGGAGTACAATGACATTCTCCAGACATCATCGCTCTTTCTGACAGATAGAATCAAATATAATGCACAAGGAACCAGCCAACGTTTGGGAGATGCAATACTGAATGACAATGTGAGCTGAACAGGATAATTTTAATTGTGATGAAGTGAAATATATTTTATATGCAAACAATTTAATCATTTGGAATAAAGATTGAGTAGGGTCACCACATCTGAAACATTAACTTTGATTTCTCTTCACAGGTTCTACCAGAACTGCTGAGCTTTCCCTTCAACGTCTGTTTTTGTTTGAGATTGATCATATCTGGCAGGAAACTTACAATTAAAAACAGATACTAATAACAAAATGTGAATGGTCATGGGAACAATACAGGAGAATAATATTAGAGATATTGCTCATTCCAAGCTGGAAAATACAATATGCTGAGTTTTCACCACCTTTGCTGTAATAATTCTATGTTACATATTGAAAGCTTTTGGAGAGTGGGGAGATAAGCTTGTTCAAAGGAGGACACAGAGTGTCCCACCATCAAAAATTTATGTCTATTATTTCATGAAATTCAGCTGCCTCTAAAATGTATTTTAAAAAATAGATTTCCTGAGATTTACAGGATGTTCAGACTTCTTTAAACTTTGTATTTTAAAGAATATTTCAGGTGTCACAGACAAACCAACTGTAATAGGAACAAGAAAGGAGCACATTGTCCAAATATTCCAAGCTCAACATGTAGACCCGTCAAGAAGCATGAAATATCGAGGTAATGGAAACATGAAATGCAAACAGAAAATGCTGGATAAACGAAAAAGATGAGGAAGTATCTGCAGAAAGCAACAGAAATAATGTATGTAATATGATGTGTCACTGTTCTGAAAAGTCAAATTAGAATCAAAGCTTAATTTTTTGCATCTATGCTCAGATGTTGCCAGATCTACTAAGTTTCACTCAAGCTCTTTTGATTTCTTTTTCCTTTCTGAACTGTGACAAAGTGTCTGATTTGAATGATAACAGCAAAGCCACTATCTCAGTTGAATCTCAATTAATTTGTTATGGATATTAAATGAGAAATTGCAACGTTCTTATGTTTGACAGGGCTCTACATATTGATGACATATTGCACTGTGAGAACTTGTCATGAAAATGTTGAAACAAAAACAGAAGTTGCTGCAAAAGCTCAGCAGGTTTGGCAGCAGCTGTGCAGAGTAATCATGGTTAACGTTTCCGGTCCGGTGACCCTTCCTCAGAACTGATGATAGCGCTGAAAATGTTGGTTTATATACAGAAGAGGCTGGATACCTGGTAATGGAGACAGTTTGTAACTAGCAATAGAGGGTGAGTATGAGAAGGGTATATGGGTGGGGACAAGAACATTGGGGAGTTCAGAGAGTAAAATTATTGAACTTGATTTTGAATCTGCAGGACTGCAGGGACCGCACGTAAAAATGAAAAGTTTGTCTTCCAGTTTCCGCTGAACTTTCCTGGAACATTGCAACAAGTCTGACACAGAGATATTGGCCAGGGAACAGGATGGGGTTTTAAACAGGCACACAGCTGGAAGCTCAGGGTCTTTTGCAGAGGTACAACAAGGATGTTCTGCGAAGTGGCCATCAAATCTACACTTCGTTTCCACAATGTTGAGGCGACCAGATTGTGAGCAGCACATATAGCAGACGAGATTGTGAGAAGTGTCAATAAGGTGCTGCTTCACCTGGAAGGTATGTTTGCACCTTTGGATACTGCGGAAAGAGGGAGTTAAAGGTGCAAGTGTGACACCTCCTGCAGGGTAAAGTGAAGCAAAACTTTGGTGTGAGTGAATAAAGAGCAGACCAATGTGTCTTGGAGGGAATGATCCCTCCAGAATATGGACAAGAGAGGCGAGGTGAATATGTGCAGGTGGGGGCATCTCGCTGGATGGTGGGTGGGCGAGGAAATGTTGGCTGATGATTCTTTACATGTGAATGCTGGGGGGGATGGTAGGTAAGGACAAGGGAAACTCTGTGGTGAGCGGGAAGTGGAAGGGCGGGGCTAGAAGTGCAAGAGATGGGCCAGACGCGGTTGAGTATCCTGTTGACAACAATGCTGCGGAAGTTTGGTTTGAGGAATGAGATGGACATTTCAGAGGCTTCGTTGTTGAATTTGGCATCATCAGAAGCAATGCAGTGGAGATGGATGAACTGGGAAAATGGAACGGATCCTTTTCAGGAAACAGGGTGTGAGGATGTATATTCCAGGTAGCTGTGAGACTGGTCTATCCTCAAAAATGGAAGCAGAGACTTCGAGGAAAGGAAGGAGGAGTCAGAGATAGGCTAGGTGAAAGTGAGAGTGGGGTGCAAATTCAAAGCGAAATCAATGATTTTTTTTTCCAATACTGGACAATAGAGAGAAGCAGCAGCGATAATAATATCTAGGTATTGGTTATGGAAAAGAAAGAAAAAAGCTCGTCCACAACTTCGTGTTCTAAATTGGGGCAAGATGAACATTCATGGAATTAGAAATGAGCTGAGAATTAGAAAAGAGTTGTTTGCAGGTGAAGGGACCTCCGACAAGCCTTTAAAACTGATAGGTGGAGTTTAACTTTTATATGTTCCGGAAACGATGAAAGAAAATTTGACAGGAATAGGGAACCCTGGATGACAAGAGATATTGTGGCTTTGATCTGGAAAAAGGAGAAGGCGTGGCTCAGGTCCAGGCAGCTGGGTTCAAGGAAATCCTTAGAGGTGCAGAAGGGATGCAGGAGTTTGATAAAGAATGAATTCAGGAAGGCAAAAAAGGTGCGATGAGACAGCTTTGGGTTGAGAAGATCAGGATGAAGCAAAGACGTTCTTTAAGTATATTAAAGGAATAAAAAACATTAAAAAGAGAGAGAATAGGTTCCCTCAAAGACCAAAGTGGACGTATATGTGTGGAACCATCAGAGATGAGCGAAGTCCTCAACAAGTACTTCTCCTCTGTGTTGACCGTGGAGAAAGACATGAATACTTGTCAATTTGGGGAAGTTAGTGGTGATACCTTAGGGACAATCCATGTCACAATAGAGGAGGTATTGTACAGACTAGAACATATGAAGGTGGATACAGCTCACGTTCCTAACCAGATATATCTAAGAACACTGCAAGGGGCTAGAAAAGAATTTGTGGAGGACCTAGCTGATAATTGTAATTATTATAAACCACAAGTGAGATTCCGGAAGACTGAAGGATAGCAATTGTTGTGCCCGTATTCAATAAGGACTGAAAAACAAATTCCTGTACACTATAGACCAGGAAACTTAACGTCTGTGGTAGGTAAGTTACTTGAGAAGATTCTTAGGAACAAAATGGACAGCACAGTGGCAAAGTGGTTAGCAGTGTTGCCTCAAAGCGCCAGAGACCCAGGTTCACTTCCAGGCTCAGGCGACTGTCTGTGTGGAGTTTGCACAGTCTTCCCGTGTCTGCGTGGGTTTCCTCCGGGTGCTCTGGTTTCCTTCCACAGTCCAAAAATGTGCAGTTTAGGCGAATTGGCCATTCTCAATTGCCCATTGTGTTAGTTGAAGGGGTAAATGTAAGGGAATGGGTCCGGGTGGGTGGCGCTACAGCAGGTAAGTGTGAACTTGTTGGGCCAAAGGGCTTGTTTCCACACTGTAAGTAATCTAATCTAATCTAAAATGCACATGCATTTGTAAAACAGGGTTTGAGTAGAAATAATAAGCATGGCTTTCTGAGTGGAAGTTCATGCCTGATGAATTGGTTAAAGTTCTTTGCTGACGTGACCAGGAAGGTTGACTAGGGTGAGCCGGTAGACGTCGAAACGTGTGGTGCTGGAAAAGCATAGCAGGTCAAGCAGCATTGGAGGGGCAGGAGAATCGACGTTTCGGGCATAATTCCATCATAAGGAATGTACAAAACATCGATACTCCTGCTTCTCGGATGCTGCCTGACCTGCTGGCTTTTTCCAGTGTCACACCTTTCGACTCTGATCTTCAGCATCTGCCGTGCTCATTGTCTCCTCGGGCAGGATATTTAGCGATATGGATTCCAGTTACATCAGAACGGGATGAGGTCTTTCAGCCCCTCGATCATGATGTACAGTTACAGGAGGAGGACAATCACCCCCTCCAGTCGATAAAGCTACACCCAGTTTAGATCATGTAGCAACAGTATCAGTCTATCCAGTTACATAGGAAATGGAAGAGGCCACAAAGTGATTGGATTATGGATAAGACTGTAATAAAACGAGGCTATTTAGCTTCTCAAGCCTGCCCTTCCCTTCAGGAAGGTCAGGGCTGATCTGTTCTCGACAGCAATTTCTCTTTCATGCCCATATGTTTGTAACCCACAATGCTCAAACTCCATTAACATCAATCGTCCCCCAAAAACATTTCAGTGATTTACTGTCTGGGATAGAGAGGCCCCAACGTCACTACCTTCAGAGGGAAGGAAACACATCCCATACATGTCCTTTGGTCTATTGACATGAACAAAAGATATAAGCACAGCGTCAGAGTGAATGGCCCTGACATTATAGCAGATTTTGTCTGAGCAAGGTGTCACGGAGACTGAACAAGTTTGAACTTAATGGGAATGAGGTGTAAACTGCGCCTAAGACATTAGTTTTTTTTTAAGGAAGGAAACCTTCCATCTTCACTTGATCGGGCTTACATTTAATTTTAACAATGTGTTTGACCCTCACCTGCCCTTTGAAATGGCCAGGCAAGCCGCTCAGTTATATCGCTCAGTCGAAAGCCTCAAAAAAATGAAACTGGACGGACCTCAGCACTGACTACTTACAGCCCAAGGACTGCATTGGTCAGGAGGACAGCTCATCAACACTTTCTCAAGGACAATGATGAAAAGGAATTAAATACCTGCCTAGCATTCATTAATGAGTAAAAGAAGGTGATCACACTCAGGGAAGAATGATAAAGATTCATAACTCACTTTAAACCGCGACTTTGATGTATACCCTAAATGGGCAGGATTTTCAGTAATATGTTAACAGGAGAAAAGTAAATAAGGTTATTCTCGTTTATATTTCCATTCCAGCTGTTCATCACCAATCCCTTTGTTTGTTTTTTTTTCTATCTCTCCCTTTCTGTATCTATTCAGCTCATGCTTTCTCCCCTTCATAAGAGACACCCTGTCACCAACATCAATCACACTATTTCCCAACTGTATTCAGTTCTGATGCCTGGTCAGTGAACTCGAAGTGCCAATTCTGTTTTTTTTATTTCTCGACCAGAGGTGACCAATTCTGCTCAATTTACCTGCCATTTTCACGTGTTTTTCTTTCCGATCTGCAGCATCATTCTTTGTTTTATTTAACCTTTACTCTTGTTATTACATAGAATGTCTGTATCGCTGACAGGGGCAGCATTTGTTGAACTCACTAAATACCTTTTACAATGAGGTCATTCCTTAAGTAAGAAAAAATCCATTTACATTGCTGTGCGCCTGATGGCAGTCTAAAGCCAGACCAGATAATAATGCTAGATATCTTTACCAAGGACATCAGTGAAATAGATAAACACATTGTCAAAGTGCTGGTGGTGCGATGGTGACATGAGTGAATTACGCTTTTATTTCCAATTACTGTCATTTAGATTTAAGTTCTGATGTCATTTGTGGGAGGATGCGAAACGGTGTCTTTAGTGTAATAACATTTTCCTCTGAATCACCTGCCCATCTACATTACTACACAGTGTCCCTATCAGGAATTTACTTCAGAGACGCGAACAAGGCTGTGATGCAAACACTTGCAACTGAAAGAGTGCTTAGAAGAGAGCTGGAACCATGAAATCTAAATTTATCAAGGCATAGAAAATGGTTTATTTAGCAATAGCACGAATGCCAAGATAGGAACAGAGGATATTATGGAGTGGGTAGTGGATAGATTTGGTGATCGAGAGAATACCGAGATATAAAACATTTCAGGTCAAAATGGGAAATCGTGATTGTCCACAGTCTTATTCTCAGATGTTTGTGAGGGCATAAATGCACGTGGGGTGGGGTGTGGGGAGTGGGTGAAGTTCTGAAATTTGTGATAATGAATATAATTTGCAATTGAAACTGACGACTATAGTTTCCTTGTTTGAAAACTATAGAGAACAGAAATAACAATCAAGTTAAACATAGTTTATGGGATTAATAATTGGATAGAGATAGGGAGACTTACCAGGAATGCCAACAATCGCGAGGATGGGATAGTAACCCCCCACGCCACCCCCCCACCCCCCCACCCCACCACCACCACCACCATCCCCCGAAAAATCAGCAATACATCGTATATCCGATCGGGTAATGTTGACCAAAACGTGGAGAGCAAATACAGACCCCAGGATAACCTCCTGTCCATTATTTACTGTTCTCAGATTCTGATACATTATTGGGACATTCGAGTCTAACGTTCTCAGATTATGATCGCTCCTCTCCCTGTCTCTGTTGCTGCTAATCCGTGTTAGTTTCAGATGTGATGCATCTGTTTCTACAATGGGACAAAACATTGAAAGATTACCCTGACTAATAGGAGAAGGAAATCCTGCAGTGAAACAATTAGAATCCATGGAAACTGACATCAATTACAGTCCCTGAACAAACAGGTCTACATAACTCATTTCAGCATGGTACGTTCAGTTCGCAAGAAGAACTGGACTGGATTGAGCGCTGGCATCGCTAGCGATTGGTAACATCTCCCATCACCAATTGCTCCAGTGAAGTTATATGTGAGGGAGAATGATGGAATTTTTTAATCGCAGGTTAGATGATTGTGCTGCGTCGTCCATTTGCAATGCTGAAACTACCTGAATCCCCCACCCCACAAAACACAATCAAGGTGTTATTATTTTCCCGACCTCTCCTCCACTAGAACAGGACCAACCACTACATTTACCGTGGGAATATTTGCCCTGACAATACACCGAAAGTGTGGATCTGTCTGGACATTCCTCTTGTTGCTGTAATAAGGCAATTTTATACCTTCAACACACAATGCACTTCAGCAAACTCACAAACACCTTAAAACATTTTATTGGCTTCAAAGCAGTAAGACTTACATTTATTGAATTCAGTTCAAAACCAAATGTGGCATGTTGTCACAAACCTTTTAGAAGCTTATGTTGTCCTTGATTTTTTTCAGGGAGGGTCTAAACGACCCAAGATTCCAACATGCCTGAATTTTGAATGGTTCATTGAAGTCCTTATGTTTACGCTTAACAGATAATGCCTCAGGCAGATGGTTTTTTTACTCTTTGTGCTAAGTGGTTTGTTTATTGGGATTGTTGCAAGTAGTTTGGAAGAGCATCACTAAGTCAGGATTGCCTGTCAGGTCTGGATAGGTTACGTTATTGGGGTATTCTATTTTCGATTTATTGTCTTTCATTCTGTAATTTTCTCAATAAGTTCTGTTCGTTCAAAACTCGGTCAGCTAATTCATTCATCGAGTATGCACTTTACACGTATCTTCAAATAACAGAGTTACGGTCTGGGGTACCTGCTTAAAAATGTTTTGACAGGGTCTAGCCTGGTCCATAATAATGCTGTTCATTAAAAATCTAGGATTAATGAGTCAGGGATGGAACGAATATGATATTGGCTTGGTGACAGAAAGGACTGGAGCCAGTAGCTGAGCAGACATGAGGGGAGTACTGTATCATCTCCCAGTCACAATTATTCAATCTTCACTCTTTCTCACTAATGGAATGAACTGCAATGCAGAGTGAGAGAACAGATGACATTTGGGAGATGGAATTCTGAATGACAATGTGAATAGAAGAGGCAATTTTAAATGTGATGGATGGAAATATATTTTACAGATAGACTGTTTAATCACAGAATATACAGGCTGATAAGATTGTTTATGTCTGAACAGGATAAACAGGATTACAAACAGACACATAACAAAATGAATGGAGTTGCAGGGAGTTACAGCAGAATAAGAATGGTTATGCTGCTCATTCTGAGCTGGTACAGAGATGATGGACTGAGTGACAGCCATCTTTGCTGTAATTATTCTGAGACATGTATTGAAAGCTTTCGGAGCAGAGAGGGAGAGCTTATTAATAATGGACATAGACGATGTCATCATCAATAATCTATTCCTGCTGTATCTTAAAGCGTAGCTATCTCCAAAATGTCTTCAAATCAAAATAAATGTGTTGAGATTCGCACATTTTAGTGGATATTGGCAAAAAGTTATTTTTGGATCTTAAAGAGGAAACAGAGTCGAGTGTAATATGGGTGTCACCGGCACAAGTCATGGGAACAGGAATGGAGCAAATTGTACAAATATAACATCTAGACCCATCCAGAAAAGCAACACATTATAGATAATGGAAATCAGAAATACAAACACAAAATGGTGGAGAAGTGCAACAGATGAGGCAGGATCCGGAGACAGAAACAATGTTAACATATCGAGGCTGATATGAACCTGTTCTGAACAAGTCATATTGGACTCAAAATAGTTAATTTTGTTTCTCTCTGTTCTGTCAGAACTGTTGAGTTTATCTCCAACATTTTCAATTGGCATAATAACAGGCCTCAGAGAGTAATGGTGGGTGGTTGCTTTTCAGACTGAGGCATGTGACCAGCATTGTTCCATAGATTCAGAATTCCACAAATTCTGTGTTTTCATTGTTCGCTCATTTATGTAAATGATTTGGATGAGAAAATAAAAAGCATGGTTCGTAAGTTTGCGGATGACACAAAACTGGTGGCACAGTGGACAGTGAAGAGTACTTTCTAAGATTACAAAAGGATCTTGATAAAATGCGTCAATAGGCTGACAAATAGCAGAGAAAGTTCAATCTGGATGATTGTGAGGTGAAGACAATAGTATGTGTTTGCCGCTGTGTGATGCACTGGGAAGGAAATGATTTTATTCCCCATCTGCTGTGATACAACACAAAGATGTCTTCCTTAATCTTTAATAGGCCTTTTCCACTCCCTGGTTACCCTCTTGCACTTAAGGTATTTGTACAATATCTTTAGATTATCCTTAACCTTATCTGTCCATGCTATCTCATGGCCCCTTTTTGCTTTCCTGATTTCTCTCTCAGTAAGGTCCAACACTCTTTATATTGTTTAAGAGATTCGATTGATTGAAGTTGTCTACATCTAAATTAAGATTCTCTTTTATTCTTGAGTAGACTATAAAATAACTTTAGTCATCCGTTGTTCCTTAATCTTACCAGACTTACTCTTCACTCTAACAAGAACATAATGCCTGTCGGTTCTCATCATCATACATTTGAATGCCTTCCACTAGTCACACGTTCTCTTCACCTGCTAACAATCTCCTTCAATCAAACTTGGAAGGTCCTTGTCTCATGCCATTAAAGTTTATGTTACTCCAATTAAAAAGATAATATTACTGGAAGGCTTATCGTATTCCATAACCATTCTGAAACAAATTGAGTTATGATTGCAACAGCCATCGTATGCCCTCCCACTTTTATTTCCGTCACTTGCCCTGCTATTGCTCAAAATAAGGTCTAGTTTTGTTCCTTCTCTAGTAGCAGCAACCACATATTGATAAAGAAAATTTTCTTGAACACATTTGACAAATTCTTCATCGTCCAAACCTATAACACGAAGGTAGTAACAGTCAAGGTTTGGAAATTTAAAATCCCTCATTATTACAATCTTATTAAGTTTACATATATCTGAGATATCCATACATATTTGTTCTTAATTTCTTCCTTACTACTGGGGAGCATAAAGTACAATTCCAGCAATGTGTTCTTTTCTTTCTGACTTTTAATTTCTACCAATATATTGGCACCAGCCGATTTGTCACAAACGAGCATGTAGCACAATCTCTTTGAAGTGTCATTTACTTTCTTATCTCTAATTTCTACCCAAATATTGCAACTGGACGAGTTATTAGAAATGCCTTCCCTAGTTAGAACAATACTTTATTCCTTAATCAAAATTGCTAGCCCTGCCCAACCATTGCTCCACTATCCCATGTCTCCTTTTCTATCCTTTCTATAGCATCTGATACCTGGAAGACTGAATTACCACTCTTAGAACAAAGAAGATAGAACATAGAACAATACAGCACAGAACCGGCCATTCGGCCGTCTACATTGTGCCGACCTTTGAAGTATTTTCAGCTCCACCCCTACAATATCCCAAAATCACCCATGTGCTTGTCTAAAGATGGTTTAAATCTTCTAATGTGGCTGAGTTGACTACATTAGCAGGTAGAGCATTCCAAGCCCTTGAATCTCTCTGTGAAACGAACCTGCCTTTGACATCTGTCTTTATTCTATCACCCCTCAATTTGTAGCTACGCCTCCTCGTATTTGCTGACGTCAACATCTATGCCTGCGTCTAAATCATTTATAAAAATAACAAAGAGCAGTGTTCCCAAAACAGATCCTTGTGGGACACCACTAGTAATCGGACTCCAGGCAGAATATGTTCCATCAACCACCATTCGCTGCCTTATTTCAGAAAGCTAGTTTCGAATCCAAACTGCTAAATCACCCTTAAATCCATGCCTCTGCATTTTTTCCAACAGCCTACCACGTGGAACCTTATCAAAGGCTTTACTGAAGTCCATGTATACCCCGTCAACTGCCCTACTCTCATCTACATGCGTAGTCACCTTCTCATAAAACTCAATGGGATTTGGGAGACACGACCTGCCTTTGATGAAACCATATTGACTATCTGAAATCAAAGCGTTGCTTGCTAGATGGTCATAAATCTTATCACTAATAATCCCTTCCCAAAACATTCCTACAACAGAAGTCGGGCTCACTGGTCTATAATTACTTGGGTCATCTCTACTGCTCTTCTTGAACAAGGGCACAACGTTTGTAACCTTCATTCCTCGGGTACTAAACCTGTAGACAATGACGACTCAAATATCAAAGCCAAAGGCTCTGATATTTCCTACCTAGCTTCCCAGAAAATCCTCGGATAAATCGCGTCTAGTCCAGGGGACTTCTCTACTTTCACTCCTTCTAGAATTGATAACACCTGTTCGTAACTAACCTCAATTCTGTCTAGGCTAATATCTTGTACCTCATTCTTGCCCTCTACAATATTCACCTTTTCCTGACTGGAAACCCATGAGAAATGTTCTTTTAGCAACTCTCCGATTTCCACAAGGTCCAGAGTCAACTTCCCACTTCTGTCTTTGACGAGCCCAATTCGTACCCTAATCATCCGTTTATTCCTCACATATCTCTAGAAACTTTTACAGTTCTCCTTTCTTCTATTTGCTAAAGAATGCTCGTGTCCTCTCTATTGTCTTTTTAAATCTCTCTTTAAATCCTTCCTAGCTGATCTATAAATCTCCATCGCCTAATCTGAACCAGGTTTCTTCATCAACACATAAGCTTCCTTCTTCTCCTTAACAAAAGATGCAATTTCTGTAGGAAACTACGGTTTCCTATCCTTATCACTTCTTCCTTGTATGACAGGGACATACCCATCAAGGACACACAATAACTGTTACTGAAACTAGTTCCACATTTCCACTGTCTGCATCCCCTGCTTAAAATCTGATTGAAGATTTGTAGCTCGGGTATCCGTTGTTGTGGTTCTGCTCGCCGAGCTGGAAGTTTTTGCTGCAAACGTTTCGTTCCCTGGCTAGGGAACATCATCAGTGCTGTTGGAGCCTCGTGTGAAGCGCTGCTTCGATGTTTCTTCCGGTATTTATATTGGTTTGTTCTTGCAGCTTCCGGGTGTCAGTTTCAGCTGCAGTGATGTGTATGTGGGGTCCAGGTCGATGTGTCTGTTGATGGATGTTCTTGCCGTTTCTGGGTGTCAGTACTGATGATGCTCCCTAGCCAGGGAACGAAACGTTTGCAGCAAAACCTTCCAGCTCGGCGAGCAGAACCACAGCATCCCCTGCATTTTGCTTCCCCATTCTGTGCATCATAATTCTTGATTAATCGGATTATAATTGCCCTTAATCCATCGATAGCTCTTGACCTGTGGCATGTACCTGGCCCTTTCATTTGCTAAACTGAACATAACTGAATTATGGTAACTCTCTCCAAGGTGTTCAGCTACAAGTAAGTCAAACACTTGGCCTGGTTCAGATCCATTGTGGCCTCTCCTCTTGTCGGCCCTTCAACATACTGTGTCAGGAAACCCTCCTGTACACATTGGACAAAAACTGATCCATCCAACGTACTAGAGCTATAGCATTTCTAGTCAATGTTAAGGAAGTTAAAGTCCCCCATAATGACCACCCTGTCTCTTTCACTCCTACCCAGAATATTTTTGCTAATCCTCTCTTCCCTGGAACTCTGTGGAAGCTGTAAAAATCTCCAGCAGTGTGACCTCTCCTCTCCTGTTTCTAACCTCAGCCCATACTACCTCAGTAGACGAGTCCTCAGCAAAAGTTCTCAGAGCCAGTGTTATACTCTCCTTGCCTAAAAAGGCCCCACCTCCTCCTCTTTTCCCACCTATAATAAATACGATGTCCCAATCCCATGTTCTGAAACATGCGCTGAGTAGATCAGCCTTCCCTGTAAACCCCATGGCACTGAAATAAATGTATTTTAGTTCTTCAGAATTACGATATACTCTGATTCTCTCATCTTAATTTTCTAACTGGCATGCTCTCATCATATTCAGAGCTTTCTCCATCCATCCTACAATTTACACTGCTACTTAGAGTACCTCCACTTGCCTTGTCTGTCAATATAAAGCCTGCCTTTATGGGGTGAGCAAAGTTCCCTGCTAAGATATCGGGGGCTTTCCCGTTTAGATTAAACCAATCGTTTTGGAACAGACCTTTTCTATTCCAATCTCCCAAAATCTCAATCTGTCAACAACACAGCAGCTCTTCATGCCATTGGTTTTTCTCCTTTAACCTTTATTTTCCTTCCCCACCTGACTTTGTCATTGGGAACAAACCAAAAATTACTAATTTAAAGTTTTATTTTTAATCCTCTACATCATCTCATTAATTGACTCCGGACTGTATTAATCTTTTCCCTAAAAATATCTTTCATACCAACATATACAATAATTTGTGACTTCTAAATCACATCTTTAACAATATGCTTAAGACTTTCAGAGACGTTCTTAATCATAGCTCCGGGAAACCAAAAAACCATCGTAAATTTTCGCTCACTGCCACAAAATCTGCTGTTTATGCTGCTAACAGGAGAGACCCATGTCGCAATAATTATACAACATCTTCTCAAACGCTGCCTAACATAAGAATTTTCCAACAGTCCAATAACCGATGGCTCCTCCATTTTCCTCAGAGAGACTACCTCCTCCAACAGTTCCAAAAGCTGGACATTTGTTTGATAGTGGAATTGCCACCGGAGATTTTTGAACTACTTTTTTACCTGACCTGACAGTCACCCATCTATCTGACTGATTTTGCTGGATAAAAACTTCCAGCCATCTCATTCTCTAACTTATATATATGGCCTTAATAATATTATGCCTATAAACAGAATTTATCATGACATTTAAATAGAAAATATATCCATATACGTATCAAACATTTCCAATATTAATTAAATCAACCATTTGGAAAATGGATTCAATAAATAGATTCTTCTTCAATAAATTTCTCAAAGAAAAATGTCTACTCCAGAGCTGAATACATGTAGGACTCTCCAAAATAAAGGCACACCTTCCTATCTAAAAATAGTTTTTGAAACAAAAAAATACTTTTGCATTTAAACAAAGAAGCCTTTTGAAACATATATAGACTTTTCTAATTTGTTGTTGCATCCTCCCCCACTTAAAAACTCATTAAAACAATGTTCGTTTGAAAAAAAGTTTTGCTTTTTTGGTTTGTTTCTGAATGTTAATAAAACAAAATTGAAAATAATCTTATATTCATAAACTTTATGAACTATATTAAATGCAAAAAAAATCGTTAACTATGCTTGCAATCCCAGGAACAGCTATAAGATCCATACTGCTTTAAGATCATGTATTAAACTTTTTTTTTTACAATTTAATGAAGAGTGGTCATATGTTCTAATAATATGTTCAAATGCAAGGTAAACTTGGCGATATGATTTGATCTCCTACCGTGTGTATATGTGCAGCATTTAATAAAATCTTTATCCTCATCTCTTCAGCTCTTTCAAGAAATCATATGAGCCTGTCTCCATCCTGCAGATGAAAAATTCCTTCAGCTCTGAATATTGCAGGGAATGTTACAAAGAACATTATCCAGGTCGACATAAAATACAAATGTTGCAGAGGAAGTAGTCCAATATTAAACACATGCAAGCCTTATGAATAAAACATACAGAGAAGAATAGTATAAAAGGAGAATTCAGCTCCATGTCCAAAAAAACATCTGTGGCCCTCTCATAAAAAGACCTCAACTGCATCACGCTGTAAATTCACCAAAACAGGAAGAACAAGAGACTGGGATTCTTAATTCTTCTCCATTGAACAACATCTGAAGAACAGGAGAAATACGACAAGATTTATCTGTGAGCTTATAAATCAGGATGATGAAAATGTGAGGGATGGATTTTGGGGGGGAATGAAAAATAATGTTATGGATGACACAAAGATTAGTTGGGTGGTTTATGGTGAGGAGGAACATGTTAGTTTACAGGACGGTATAAATGGTTTGTTTAGGTGGCTAGATCAATGGCTGATGAGATTGACTGATAAATGTGAAGTGATACATTTCAGAAGCAACAAGACGAGAGAGTACTCAAACTATGGTGAATGATTGGATTTTTTTGAAGCAGAGGACGTTGAGAGGGGTTCCTGATTGACTTGTTTAAGAGCATAAGGTTTATGGACAGTTTGAACAGAGAGCAGCTCTTCCACTTACGCGAATGCTCAATAAGAAGGAGACACAATTTTGAAGTGAAAGTGATCTCACCATTAATCTGTAAAGCTTAGTTGCAGATTTATGTTGAATTTAGATTCCAGCATCACCCGTGGCGGTATTTGAACCGGAGTTCCCAGAACCTTATCTGGATCGTTGACTCAGCAGCTGGCGATAATACCACCGGGACATGACTTTTATCTTATCATAGACTTCTTTTTTAAGGTATGGATGACATTTCATTTTTTCATAATTGCTCTTCCACTCAGGAATTAACTTTAATTGATGTGTTCTTACTATCGTCCTAGGTATTTGCTACTGTTCTTCAAATGTTCTGCCCTTCAATGTCTTTTTTTTTCTGAATCCACTTAGGACAATCCTTCCTCAAGCCTGTAAAATTATCACTGCCCGACACTAAAACACTGTTATATGATTCTGTCTTCAATCTTTGAATCTGAATGTGAAACTCCAGCATATTATGGTCACTCTTTTCAAGAGAATTCTCGACTACAAGATGATTTATCACTCCTCCCTCATTATTCACACCAAATCTAAAAGACAGTTGTCTGTGTGGTTTCCGTGACTTGTTGTTCTAAGAAACAATCCCTCATACATTCTGCGCATCGTTATTTGAGGCTACCCTTGCCAAATTGATTAATTAAGCCAATATGCATACACAGATTGCTCACTCTTGTGCCCTTCTCAACAGGCCATTGTTATTCCCTGGTTTTTAAAAGTATTTTTGGAGAATGGGGGTATTGTGGCATGAAATTACTCTGAGAAGCAGGTTTCTTTCCATGTGCTGTATTTGGACCCAAACTGATTTGTCATCTTGGTCCCTTGTGCTAATACATTTCTTAATGCAGCCTTGATATCATTCTTAATCAATGCAGCAACTCAACCTGCTGTGCCTTCTTGTATGAATGATGAGTACCCTTGGAAATTTCACTTCCCAACACTGACCTGCCTGTAACCACCTTCCTGTAATCCCCACCAGACCGTATCTTTTTAACTCTGTTTGTGTTGACAGTTCATTCATTTTTTTTCCAAATATTCCATGCATTTAGGTACAAGGTATTTATATAAGTTCTCTTGGATTTGTTTATCTCCATGAATACTTTTGACGCACTACACTTTCCACGCACTCCATTCATATTTTTTGATCTCCGAAAATAAGGAACCTATCATTTCCACTCACAATTATAGATTATTTTCCTCAGCATGGTCATTAGACTGGCCCTGCCTGCCTATTCTATAAACTCTACTTTCTGCTTACTTGTTGTCCTGCTGCTCTGGTTATCAGTCTCCTGCTTTATTCATTTAAATCCACCCGAGATGCATCAAACTTCCCTGCCAGGATGTTGGTGTTCCTCCAGATAAAATGGATCCTGTCCATTTTTACAGATCTCACCTGCTCTGAACGAAATCCCACTGATCCATAAATCTGAACCCACTTTCCTGAAACAGGTCTACATTCACTTAATAATGTTTTCTATCTTCACCTTCGTTATCCCACTTCCACCTAGCACGAGGAGTAATCCCAAGATTACAACCCTGGATATCGTGCTTTTCCACTCAGGCGAATCTCTCTGCACTCTCCTTGCAGGAACTTGTCACGTTTCCTGACAATATCATTGGTACCAATGTGCACCACGGCCACTGGCTGTTCACCCTCCCCTTCAGTATGCCCTGAGCATGCTCGGAGACATCTCTGATCCTCGCACCAAAGACACTTCTTATGAAGAATGCATAGAATCCTCGAATCGCTACATTGTGGAAAAAGGCCATTTACCCAACATGCCCACACAGACCCTCTAAAGAGTAACCCACCCAGACCTATTTGCCTAATCTCATAATGTACATTTACCTCTGAATAATGCACCTAACCTACACATCCCTGAAAACTATGAGCGTCATAATCTGGCTAGAGCCAGTCCCCGACCATATGTTGATTCTGCTTTTGCACCACAGATACTGCCACTAATTCTGAGTATTCCCAGCAACTTCTGGTTTTGTCACCAATGATGATCACATACTGATCAAAACTTATCCAACGCAGATTTGAAAAAAAAACCGCATTTATTTTCTCAGTAGAAAACCAAATATTTGGTCGTTCAAGAATCACAGCAAATATCCATTAAATTATTTTTTGTTTGGTCCATGATTATTATTTATTCACTTTGCCAATCCATGAATAAAAGAGATTTTTGCATGTTTTGTGCATTATCTTTTGGGAGGTGTTAGAGAGGGGGAGTGGGACCAGGGGGATTGCCAGAAAGGTTAATTTTCCACTAAAAATTGACTCACCTCGAGCAACAGGCCTCCATTGACAGCAGCGGTGAGAGCGAGGAGCGAAGTGGGAGAGGACGAAATGTGCGCCGGGAAGGTAAGTGATCTGACATATTTGGACAGCGATTGAACGACAGAACTACACGTGTAATGTCTCCCACCCCGAACTCATCTAACCAAAACAAAAGAATTCTGTACTGTGTTGATTAGGTGCTTCTCTTTTATTTTAATCCTGTGATTGGTGAAAGAAAACCCTTTCCTTTTCCGTTTATCAAATTTCAGACCAAGTTAAGCTTTAGAGTAAAAGTGACAGGAGATCTCAGAGCCATGTTATGCTCCACTTGCTCAATGTGGGAGCTCAAGGATACAGCTGCTGTCCCTGTTCACGTGCAGGGACATCTCCCTGCACTCTCCTTGCAGGATCTTGTTACGTTTCCTGCCAATGTCATTGGCACCAATGTGTACCACAGCCACTGGCTGTTCATCCTCCCCTTCAGTATGCCATGAGCATGCACGGAGACATCCCTGATCCTGGCACCAAAGGCACTTCTTATGAAGAACGCATAGACGGGATGATGGTTCTGGAGCTACGGATGGACTCACCTTGGAGCACCCACAATGCGGAGGAGGTTGTAGACAGCACATTCAGTGAACTGATCACATTTCAGATTAGGATTGCTGAAGGAGGAAGTGAATTGGTGACCAAAAGGCAGAGAACGAGCAGGAAGGCACTGCAGGTGTCCCCTGCAGTCACCTCACTCCTTAGCAGGTATACTGTTTTGGATACTGTTGGGAAAGATGGCTCACCAGGAGGAGACAGCAGTAGCCAGGTTAAAAGCACCATGGTTGGCTCTGCTGTTCAGAAGAGCGGCAAAAATACTGGAAGTACTAAGTCATAGGGGATTCGATTGTAAAAGGAGTAGATAGGCATTTTTTTGTTCGAAGCCAAGACTCACGAATGGTATGTTGCCTTCCAGGTGCAAAGGACAGTAATGCCTCGGATCGACTGCAGAACATTCTGAAGGGGGAGGGTGAATATCCGGTTTTCAGGGTGCATGTAGGCAATGATATAGTTTTTAAAAAATCAGGATGAGGTCCTACAAACAGAATTTAGGGAGTTAGCAGTCAAGTTAAGAAGTAGGACCTCAGAGACTGTAATCTCAGGATTGTTATCAATACCAGTGCTCGGCAGAGTAGAAATGAAAGAATAGGCAAGATGACTGCATTGCTTCAGAGATGGTGCAGGAGGGAGGAGTTCTGATTCTTGGGACGTTGGAACTGGTTATCTGGGAGGTGGGACTATTACAAATTGGAAAGTCTACACCTGGACTGGAATGGAACCAATGTCCTTCGGGTACTTTTGCTAATTCTGCTTTGGACGGTTTAAAGTAATGCGGTAGAGGGATGGAAACCAAATAAGGAAGTTAGTCAACAATAAGGAAATAACAACAACTACAGCCTGTAAGGAAATAGATAAACGTTAGAAGGGGGAAGAGTAGGCTGGGAGTAGATAATAAACACAAAGGGACAGGTTGTCTGAGTTGCATTTCTTTTAATGCAAGAAGTGCAGTATGTGCAGATAAACACAGGGCTTGTGTTAGTACCCGAGCGTTGATATTATTGTTATCACTGATACTTGGTTGAGGGAAGGGCATGAATGGCAAATAAATATCCCAGGATATCAATGCTTCAGGTGGGATAAAGAGGGGGTAAAAGGGGTATAGGATTTGCATTACTGGTCAAAGAGGAGACCACATCTGTGCTGAACGAGGGCACTATGGAGGATTCGAACAGTGAGGCAATAAAGGCAGAGCTCAGAAATACGAAGTGTGCAGTAACAATGTGGGGGCTGTACTCCAGGCCTCTCAACAGTGAGTGTGAGCTGAAAGTACAAATATGTAACCAGATCATGGAAAGATGTGGGAGCAACATAGTGGTGGTGTGAGGCGATTTTATTTTTGCAACATTGACTGGGTTTTATTTAATATTAGAGGACTGAATGGAGCAGAATTTGTAAGGAGCAGCCAGGAGGGGTTTTTGAGCAGTATGTAAACAGTCCAACTCAGGAAAGGGCCATTTTTGTCCTGGTGCTGGGGAATGAGTCTGGCCATGTGGTTAATATTTCAACTGGCCATTACTTTGGGACTATTGATCACAATGCAATACGTTTTAGAAAACGCAAGGACAAAGACAAGAGTGATCCTAAAGGAAGAGTGCTAAATTAAGGAAGGCCAGCTATACCAAAATTCAGCAGAAGTTGGGAATATAGATTGGGAGTAGAAGATTGAAGGTAAATCCACAGTTAAAGAGAGGTTGATTAGAGTTGAGGTCGGATATGCTTCTGGGGAAATGAGGGGTAGGAATGGCAAGACAACAGTGTTGTAGTCTCACGGTGAAAGTGTGAGACTAGCTAAGAGGAAAAAGGAAGTGTGCATAAGATCTAGGCAATTGAAGACAGACAAAGCTTGGGAAGAATATCGGGAATGTAGGACCAACCTTAGACAAGGAATTAATAGGGCTAAAAAGGGTCATGAGATACATTTAGCAAACAAGGCTATGGAAAATCCCAAAGACTTGCATTCATATATAATGAGCAAGAGGGTAACTAGAGGAAGGGTTGGACCACTCAAGGACACAGGAGAAAAGTTATGCTTGGAGTCAGAGTAAATGGGTGAGATTATTAATGAGTACTTCGTATCGGTATTCACCAAGGATAAATGTTGAGATTAGGTATGGATGCTTGATTACTCTAGGTCAAGTCGAAATAAGGAGAGAGGAAGTGTTGGTTGTTCTAAAAGGCATTAAGGTGGCCAGGTTCCCAGCTCCAGATGGGATCTATCCCAGGTTACTGACGGAAGGGAGAGAGGAAACAGGTAGGAGCATAACATATATCTTTACAGCATCTTTGAACACGGATGAAATCCCGGAGTTCTGGAAAATTATTAATGGTGTTCCCTTGTTTATGAATGGTGACCCTGATGTTAGTGGCAGGGAAGCTGCTTGAGAAAATACTGAAGGATAGGATGTATTTCCAGTTGGCAGAAAATGTGCTTATCAGTGATAGGAAACATAGTTTTGTGCAGGGAGTCATGTCTTGCCAACTGAACACAATTCTTTGAGGAAGTGACAAAGTTGTTTGTTGAGTGAAGGTCTGTAGATGCCATTTACATGGACTTTAGTAAGGCGTTTGATAGGGCTCCCCATGGTAGGCAAATTGAGAAAGTGAAGTCGCACAGGGTCCCGGATGGATAGAGAAGTGGCTGGGCCACAGCTTATGGAGATTAGTAGTGAAAGGGAGTTTCGGAAAATGGAGACCTGTGACCAGTGGTGTACAACAGGGATCCGTGCTGGGACCACTGCTGTTTTCGATATACAGAAGTGATATGGACGAAGGTATAGATGGCCTGATTAGCAAGTTTGCAGATGACACGAAGATTGGTGGAGTAGCAGATAGTGAAGGCGACTGTAAGAGAATAATGAACAATATAGATGGATTGCAGAGATGGCAGAGAAATAGTAGATGAAATTCAATGTGAGGTGATGCAATTTGGAAGATCTAATTCAAGAGTGAAATACACAGAAAATTGAAAAGTGCTGGGATAGATTGATGTTCAGTGATTTCTGGGTGTTCAGGTGCATTGTTCCCTGAAGATGCAACAGTGTGGTCAAGAGAGCATATCACATGCTTTCCTTCATTCAATGGGGTATTGAGTACAAGTGTTGGCAGGTATTGTTACAGTTATATAAGACTTTTTGTTCCCCACATTTGGAATACTGTCTACAGACCTAGTTGCCACATTACACAAAGAATGTGGATGCTATGGAGAGGGCGCAGAAGAGGTTTCCTAGGTACGGTGGGTGCTCGCAATGAAGAGCTTTTGAGTAGATCAGTGTTATTTTCATTAGAAAGATGGTGGTCGAGCGGGGTACCTGTGTGAGCTCTACAAAATCACGAGAGATATATAGACAGGATGGAGAGCAAGATTCTTTTCCCCAGAGTGGGGGACTCAATTACTAGGGGTCACGAGTTCAAAGTAAGAGGGGAAAATTTTAGGGTAGATATGCGTGGGAGTTTCTTTTTGCAGAGGGTGATGCGGGTCTGGAACATGTTGCCAGCAGAGATGGTAGAGGCGGTCACGATAGCATCATTTAAGATGTATCTAGACAGATATCTGAATGGACAAGGAGCAAAGCGATACAGACTCTTAGAAGGTATGTGCCAGGTTTAAGTAGAGGATCTGGATCGGTGCGGCCTCGAGGGCCGAAGGGCCTGTTCTTATGCTGTAATTTTGTTTGTTCTTTGATATCAGACAACTTGGAATCTTTGTACATTTTCTCAATCATATGGACATTTCACATTCTTTCATTTCACTCTAATTGCAAAGGATCATACATAACACATACATACACAAGTACACACCCAAAGACACAGACACACGTGCATACAAACATAACCAGATAGACCCATACACACACACACACACACACACATATGCAATGTATTACTTTGTCGAAGAATATCAAAAACTTAATCAATAATTAGAATGATAACTGGAATTCAGGATATTGAAAGGGTGAGAGAAATTGTTTTATTCTACTTGGAAATACCATTATCTCAAGTTACTAAGGTAAACATCACACAACATCAGGTTATATTCCAACAGGTTTATTTGGAAGCACTAGCTGCTCCTTCATCAGGTGTTTGTGGAGTGTAAGATCGTAAGACACAAAATTTATAGCAAAATATTAGAGTGCCATGCAACTGAAATAGTATAATGAACAAACCTGGATTTTTAAGTTTTTCATCTTTAAGAATGGTTTGCAGTTTTCAGTTCATTAATATGTAAATCCCAGAACATCATTTAAGTCATCTTCTCAAGATAACTTAAGGTTTTACAACAAAAAGTGACATCTCAGCGCAGACAGTGCTACAAAGATGTAAGGTCAGAGTCTGTCTGTGTCCCAGTCTTGAGTTCGACTGGTTCTTTTCTAAAGTGAAATTAACAAAACATTTAATGACTGCCTGCAGTGTTTTGCTCAAAAATGCATACAGAATGCATCTGCAAATATATGTCTGTAAATGTAATGATATTCAAATGATGTGGTGGCTAATATAGCTTGTACATTTTCCAATGCCTCCTGGCATTATTCTATCCAATGAAATTCCATGTTCTTCTTCAGTAAATCTGTCAGCAGTGCCCACATGTTGCTGAAATTTGGAACAAACTTCCTGTCGAATCTGCTCAGTCCCAAAAGTCGAAGCAGCTATTTCTCCATGCTCAAGGAAATTCCTCCATTGCTTTCGTCGCCGCTTTCCTTGGGATCATCCTTCCATGTTCGATGTTATGTCCCAAGAATACAAATTATGTTTTTTTTTAAGTTTATTTCCAGTTTGTTTTTAGGAATCACTCAAAGAATTTTGTGAACTGTCACATGTGATCTTTCCATGAATGGCTAAAGATCACCACGTCATCAGGTTATTACTTAATCAGGTCACAAGTTTGTTCATGAGTTTTTGGAATGTGGTTGGTGTGCTCTTCATTCCAAAGGGTATTATTTTTAATTGATAGAGTCCATTTGGGTTAACAAATGCAGAAAATTCTTTCGCTTTCTCTATTAAAGATACCTGTTTGTAACAATGCAGTAAATCAACTTTGTGATGTAACTGGCTTTTCCAACTTTCTCTGTACAGTCCTCCAAATTTAGTATCGGCTATGAGAGTGATTTTGTTATGTTGTTGACCTCCAATAGTTCAAAGAAAATTGTTGAGTTCCATCAGCTATGGGAACTAACAACATCAGCGAACTCCACTCCACTCTGCCTCGGTTCGATGATGTCTTCATTGAATATCACATTCACTTCCTGCTGGACCTGTTGGGCTTTGAAAGTATTAAGCCAGTAAAGATATTGTTTTATTGGAACAGCATTTCCTGCTTCCACCTCATGCATACTGGTATTAGTCCTCCTATTTTATTCCTGCATATGTCCTCATAATGCTGCAACAAACCTTTCGATTGTGTTCTTTGCTTCTGAGACAAATAGCTAATTCCCTCACTTTAAGGACTTCCTCGTTATTTAACGCACTTTGAGGCACATCAAACTCCATTACATCTGGATCTGATTTCTCATTCGGCAGTACAATAAATAACACCTGCTTCTCCAATTCCCTGTGGTTTATTATAGTAAGGTTTAAACATATTCAGAAGGCATGCCCAATACAGCTTATTTTCTGTCCAACATGTTTATCAGATAGTTTGCCTGACTCAAACGTTTTCTCAATATGATAGGAACCACTAAACCTGCCTTTGAATGTATCTCCTACTCCTGGTAACAATACTAATACATCATCTTCTTGGGAAAACGTCTGAATTTTATAGTTTCTATCTGCCAGCTACTTCATTCTGTGCTGTGCCCTATTCAGGTGCTGTTTAGTTACCTCACCTTCCCGATTTAGTTGTTCCATCACCACTGCTACATAATCCAAGTGTGAGATCTCTGACTTCGATCCTATCAAGTTTTTAGTTTTAAAGGCACTCTCACTTCCTGTCCAAATATTAACACATACATAGTAAACTGAGTAGATTCATTTGGGAAATCTCTCATGGCAATCCATAAAAGTTCTATACCTTGATACAAATCATTCAGTGTATCCTGGAATGTATTTTGTCTTCAGGGTCAATGCCACCTTTCCATGGCTCCCTGGGATTTTGGATGGTATGGACTTGATTTAAAGTGTTGCAGATTAGAGTGGGTCTGGGAAATCACAGCAGTTCATGCAGCATTCCAGAGCAGGAAAATTGACATTTCTGGCAAAAGCTTATCATCAGGATTCCTGATGAAGGGCTTTTGCCCAAAACGTCGATTTTCCTTCTACTCGGATGGTGCCTGAACTGCTGTGCTTTTCCAGCACCACTCTAATCTAGCATCTGGTTTCCAGCATTTGCAGTCTTTGTTTTTCTGTAGTTTAAAGTGCTGTATGTTACCCAAGACTTCCTTAAAAATCTCAGCAGTATAATGGGATCATTCTCCTGATTGAATCTCTCCAGGTACTGGATTGGTGGTGCTGGAAAGACACAGCAGTTCAGACAGTATCCAAGGAGCAGTATAATCGACGTTTCGGCAAATGTCCTTCATCAGGAACACAGGCAGAGAGCCTGAAGGGTGGAGAGATAAGTTAGAGGAGGGTGGGGGTAGGGAGAAAGTAGCATAGAGTATAACAGGTGAGTGGGGGAGGGAATGAAGGTGATTGGTCGGGGTGGAGGGTGGAGTGGACAGGTGGAAAAGAAGATAGGCAGGTCAGACAAGCCATGGGGACAGTGCTGAGCTGGAAGTTTGGAACTGGGGTGAGGTGGGGGAAGGGGAAATGAGGAAACTGTTAAAGTCCACATTGATGACCTGGGGTTGACGTGTTCCATGGCGAAAGATGAGTCTGGTGGTGAGGGAGCGGTGTTGAAGGAGGACCTCCATATCCTCGGCAGAGGGGAGGGGGAGGTGAAATGTTGGGCCACAGGGCGGTGTGGTTGATTGGTTCGGGTGTTCCAGAGATGTTCCCTAAAGTGCTCTGTTAGGAGGCGTCCAGTCTCCCCAGTGTAGAGGAGGCCACATCAGGAGCAACGGATTACAATAAATGATATTTCTAAATGTGCAGGTGAAACTTTGTTGGATATGTAAGGCTCCTTTAGGGCCTTGGATGGAGGTGAGGGAAGGGTGTGAGCGCAGGTTTTGCAATTCTTGCAGTGGCAGGGGAAGGTTCCAGGATGGGAGGGTGGGTTGTAGTGGGGCGTGGACCTGACCAGGTAGTCACGGAGGCAACTGTATTTGCGGAAGATGGAAAGGCGTGGGGAGGGAAATATATCCCTGGTGGTGGGGTCTGTTTGGAGGTGGCGGAAATATCAGCGGATGACTTGGTTTATGCGAAGATCAGGTCCACATTTTTGTGCATGCCAGGCCAATGGAAGTGCTTTTGTACATTAGCCTGAGTCCTCCTTACACCTAGTTGACCTCCTTCTTGTAATTCATTTTCTACCCATAACACTTGCTGTCTTTATGCTGCAGGCAACACAATCTGGTGCACCTCTGCCCATTTCTCTTCTGCACAACCTGCTGGGGTCTCCACTTTTGTTTTAGGCTTCCATCCTTAAGATACTAACCCTCAGGAATATATTCTGATTCCTTTTCTGAGTTTGTATCATAATATATGTCTTCTCATCTTTCTGTTGCAAGTCTCTTAGTCTATCTGGACTAAACACTTCTGTCATACCCACTGCCTGTGAAGGGTTTTCCTGTACCATTACATCATACAGGCTGACAGCTAACTGAACCTCAACTTCTTCGTTTTTCCTTCTTGCTGTAACTTAAGACAGTGGCTCCTTATTATGACACAGCCTGGAAAACTTCCATGGCATTCTTCTTGTAACTCCTCAGTTCCCTTATCTTCCGTTGGCTTCTCCACAACAAGGGGTGTCACTCCCACCTTGGATCCTGCTAAATAATTCCCAAGAACAAATTGTATTCCTGAAACTGACATTCTGTCAATCTCTCCAACAGTTACTCCCCCCCAAGTCTTGATTTGGGTCTCCAACCTGATCTTGCACAGGAGAACGCTAACTTTCTGCCTATTTATTCAACAAATTATTACCTTCTTAGATAACATGTCAGAAAGGGTGATAATAATGTCATCTCTTACTATCAGAGACTGACCAGATCCCATACCTCATGAAATAATAACTTATTTCCAGTCTCTTCCTGATCTTCCTACGTAAACTTTTTCCCACAGAGATAAAGTTTTTACAGAGATCAGCAACTAACTCAATATCCCACCCCTGCCAAGGCTGTGCACTCTCCTGCAGCTCCTCTGCTTTTCTTTGGGTCTCCTTTACTACTTTCCCTAATACGATTGGATTAGCCTCTTGTCCCACGTATTTTCCCACAATGTCATTCTTCCATGACCAGCACTGTGACTTCACGTGTCCCATCTTACCACATCAGAGATCTTTTACTTTCTTGGAATTCTTTTCATCACCAATGGAGAACTATTCCCAGTGTGCTAGACTCTTTGTTTTACAGTGAAGGATATCTCTTGCTTCGAATTTCTTTCCCTCACAGGGATGAAATTCGTGTCAGAAACTAAATTTCACGTCATGCATCAATGCACATTTCTCAGTTATCTCTGCTGCTCTTCTCACGTCGTGAAGCTTCTGTTCATCACATAAGTTCTCTGGAAATGAGTTTATGAACCCCTCCAGCAGAATAAACTTTCCTGACCTTAGTTTCATCCTCTGAACTTTATTTTCCTGACTAATTAGCAACCACTGAAGTTCACACTTTCTCTCCCTTTCTCTTTCTCCTTCATCTCTCTCTCTGCTCAGCTAAGAAACTTCTCTCCTTTTATCTCTCTCTTTTCAGTCTTTTACTCCCTCTCTTCTCAGTCTCCTTTTCTCTCTCTCTTTCTCTCTTCTTTCTTCTCTCTATCTTTTTGCTCAGCTAATATCCTTCTCTCCCTTTCTTTTTCTTCTCATTCCGTTTGGCTCATACACAGTTTACGTTTTTCTAACTCTGCTGCACTTCTGTTTCTCTGATTTTCCTCAGTGTTTGACCAAGTCCATTTCAATTTCCTTATCCCTGGGTAAACCCAATTCTAATCTGTTTGCTAATTCCAAAAGAATATCCTTCCTCTGTCTTTGTAACCTTCCTTGGCAAAGTTGAAAGGCATCTTCAAACTTCAGAACCTCTTCATCAAACTTAAGAGCCATTTCCCTCTCTTTTAATTTAACCGACCACATGTAAACAAAATTAAACAAATTGTTTCATCTGCGTTTTATTTAAAGATTTATGACACTAATCACCAAGTGTTTAAATCTGCTGGGACCTTTGGTACCCCAATTCTGTTCGAACCTGTCCAAATCCCAGACAAGCCTTCAATGTGTGAAATGCAGAGGTCGAACCGCTACGAAATAAAGCTAAACATACAGAAACGCTTGCCTAGCCTTGTCATCAGTTCGAAGTGTGAGGGACTAAAAGGGAACACATAATTGCCACCACTTAAAGAAAAGTAGAAATTTTCTTTCCGAACAAAACTATTGAGAAACTGAACATTGCTTCCCTTAACTGAGAACATCCCTATTGACATGCTGTTCCAATAACATACAATAAACATTGCATTAACTTAATCACATGTCTACACAGTCTCTGCCTTCTCTGCTGTAATCAATCTCTTACCCACTGACTTCACTAGGTCGTCTTATATCTTTTTACTAAGGGAAAGTGAGAACTGCTGTTGCTGGAAATTAGAGTCACGAGTGTTGTGCTGAGGAAGGGCTTTTGCCCAAAATGTTGATTCTCCTGCTTCTCAGATGCTACCTGATCTGCTGTGCTTTTCCAGCACCACCCTCTCGACTTTTTTCTTTTTACTCCGAATATGTTTTACAGCAAAAGGTATCTTTTAGATATACTGCTTTCTGAATTCTTTGAGAGCAAGATTTTAGATAGGCACTTAGCTCTTCGACTCTACAGCAGTTGCTCTGTTATTCAGTGGCAGCAGCTCTAAACAATTTTGAAAATGCCCACACTTTTTTTACCCCCATCATTGGTCCCTGTCACTGGTCTGATGTCATCAAAACAATAAATTCAAACTTGATTGGGTTTTAGTATCCCAGGCATAGCTTAAACTTTTTGGTTAAATTTGGATTGTTGTCAAAACAGCAACCAAAACCCAGGTATCCATTTAACAACCAATTGTTGAATGCATCCATTTTCTAACAGCTCATCTCCCAGCCCTTCCATTTGGGCAGGTACACCTGCAATTTGAGTTTACTTCAATATTCACAAAACAATGCTCATTGTAAGCTGGATATACGTGCTTTGGCTTCATAACAAATACCATTTAATAACACCAATCATTAACAAAGATTAATATTCGAAGTGCATATTGAATTAGTGTCATTCTTAAATTGTTTGCAATTAGCTAAAGCTCATGCATTTCAGTGAGAAATTAAATTGGTTAATTATATTTATTTCATAACAACATTCAATCTATTTGATTGTTGAATTGTTTGCTCACTGTGAATATGTAATGGATTAGATGCAAACAACTTTTGAAATGTTACTGAGAGAATGTATTCGTTTGAATACTGACGTTGAATATTTAATTGCGATTGTACAAAAATGAGGCAAATATTCTCTGTTCAATATAAAATAACATGTAGTTTTATTTTATTTTTGTATCATAAAGTGTTGTAATGAGTTTATATTTTAGTTCCAAATATATAGTAACAATGTAGTTGCTCTCAGAGATAATGCACGCATAGTTATGGGAAATAGTCGGAGTTCATATGGTATTGTTGGCCCCAATTTACAAAACACAGGAGATATTTTACTATTGTTCATACCGGGAAACTCATCACTTGCAATCACGACCTACATAATTAATAGACTCCAAAGGATCTGAATTTAGACATAGTGCTACTGGAGCTCACAGCTGTCTGTAATACTGAGTGACACACTGGCCTATTCCTCAACCTGTCAAGAGACAACCTGGGTGAGGGCAGTTATTCAAACATACTTTCACAAAAAAAATCATTTGCAGCCCACCCTGTGCAGATGAAAACTAACCAATAGCCTATCGCTGGTCTTAGTGTAGACACACATGCTGTCCACATTAGGTACCAATGACTGACAGCAAACAGATCTTACAAATTCATCTTCAGTCTCAGCCTGTTCCAGGGAGCAGATATATGGGTAAGTCTTGCCAGAACACACCGCACAAGCCATTTGACAGCATCTGGCTTTCCTCCTAGATTCCAGCTATTTGCACGCTGCACCAGATGCAGGATGAAGAAATTCACAATTTGACTGTCTCCTGTAGCACACTGTGTCTCACAGTGAACATTCGTAAGCCATAAGCAATATATGTCAACTTCACACTCACCAGTGTCAAAATAAAATTGAATTTCTGTGTAGATGGCCATGGATTAATACAAGGGTCACCCAACCTGCTTTTGAGTGGGTTTCGATCGAGATAAGTCCTGCAGAGTGCATCTGAGGGAACCAGCAGCGACTGCCAAGCCAAGAACCACTTTCATAACTGAACTGCATAGATTTTTTCTGATGTATGTCACCACACACACATTGTACTGACACTCAGTTGAATGTAAAATAGGCATCGTAAGTGGAAGTCTCGACCTAACGCCATTCCCCAGCTTCCTCACCTCACTCCCTCCCCCATTCCCCAATTGATGAGAATCCACTACCAGGGAGAAACAGTCTGTGCTTCATCTCATGTGGTCTACTCCATAATGGCCTGTTCAACCCGCTTACTGACTTTACATTTCAGGGCTATATGTGGTGCTGACTTCCTGAGACAATATGATTCCCAATATCCTGGGGATCATGGAATGGAAAACATAGGAAGGCAATAACCATTTTCTGTAAAATACTCCACATGATGAGAGGCAGATTTGATCTACCAGAGGGAGAGTGATTATTGTTCACAAAGGGTCAGGACAGGCTGGTACCCTGCACACTCCAGCAGCATCGCTGGGAACACATGCACTTGTGGAGGGACTTAATCAACATTGCCCACTGCACCCCTGCACACTGAGTGGGGAATTAATCTGCCAAAAAATCTCATGGTATATGGAGGTGATCGCTCAGTTCGGGAAAGTAGCATTTGATGCATCAATTACAAAAAAATGATGATTCAACAAATATTGCTTCTTACAACCTTAGATTTACAGTTTTGGTTCGTAGATTGGGTAGCCTGATTTTAAAAAAATGGTTATAGAACTCCGAAGTACAGACCAGTACAGACTGTTCCTGGTATTATACTCCAGGCTGGATGTCCTTTACCTTGGTGCTAGGATTATTACGACAGACAGATGTGATAAGGGAATAGATTGACACATGAAATTGTGACTTTTTTGACATAAGATATGTGGTTGAAGGAGGTCAGGATTGGCAACTCTGTATTCTGTAGCATAGGAATTATAGGCAGGAGATGCTGTTGTTTTGTTAATTAAGGAATCAATTACTGCTGTAAAGAGGGACATTATGTTGGATGAACCTTCAAGGATTGCGATTAGAATAAAAAGAAGACAGATAATTGCTAGGATCATATTAAAGATCGCCAGTTAGAAAACAATACATGAGCCAATGCGTAACCAATCGCTGTAGTGTATTAAAAAACAATAAGAGTGTAATTTTATTTATGTTTTTCAATATGCAGCATTTATTGGGGCAGTCACATGCTTTTAAGAGGGGACAAATACTTTGAAATTTATTACTGAGACCTTCGTGTATCAGCATGTGGAAGATACAAGTGATGGTTTTTTTCTGGACCCAACCTAATCTAGTCCCACTTGCCAGCACCTGGCCCATATCCCTCCAAACCCTTCCTAATCATATGTGCATCCAGATGCCTTTTAAATGGTGGAATTCTAATTCTATGTAAAGCTGTAGCTGAGCAGCATGGAGTGGGGAGTAGTGTTCATGCTCAAAATGGATTTGATGAGAGTGTGAGCCCGATATTTTACAATCTAAGATCCAATGAAGGATAACGAGCCCACAGAACCTTCAACAACTGCAAATATTCAGAGCTGAATAACAAAGTAAAGAGAATCTTAAAGCAGCTATAAAGTAAGCAGATCAATGCAATCCCTACAAGAATGTAGAAAGTGTAACACTGAACTTAAGGAAATACATCTCAATTCCATGGGTTTCACTTGATAAATACCCTGGCTTTCTTTCCCTCACATTATTGTGGGTGTCCCTGCACCAAACTGACTGCAAATGCTCCAGTGGGCAGCGCACCGCCACCTTGTCCAGAACAACAGTCTATGGGTAATAAATGATGGCCCAGCCAGCAATGGCTGATACCTGTCACTGAATAATACACTAATGTTTCACAGCTTGCAATCTGGGTTTCACTTTAAGAATAAATTTGGTCTATATTCTTGAGTGTCAGGAAATGGATACCAGATTTGATAGAAATATAAAAGATTTTGAATTGCAAGGGCTTGATTAGGCAGATGCTGAAAAATTATTTCTGTGGGTCAGGGAGTCCAAAACATGATAACAGAGTCTTGGGATAACGGGCAATTTATTTGGGTCTGAGAAGGATGTGAAATCATTTCAATCAAAGGGTATAAGAGTGTTTAGTATTCACCATCTTAAGAATTGTGGATGCACTGTGAATGAAAACAGTGAAAAGTTCACAGAGATAAGGAGGAGCTCAGGGTTAGAGGAGCTGGCAGAAATAGAGAGGTATAGGTGCAGGAGAATGATACAGATATAGTGAAGCTGTAACAAAATAGAGAGATTGCCCGGATAGTGATGGGTGTATGGGCTGGATGTTAGAGAAGGCTGTAGGTGCTGGAAGAGTTTGAACTGTTTATAGCGATAGGGAGCCCAGTTAGAAGAAAGGCATGAGCTATTGTGTAACCAGTCATTGTAAATTCAAGGGTGGGTTCCTGTCCTGTGGAGCGGTGTACGAGCTGGAGGAATCCTCAGTGACAGAAAGAGGTGAAGATGCTGGAGATCAGTTGGGGTGGAGGAGTGTAAATGTTACAGAGATAGGGAGAAGTTGTTGGGGCTGGACGAGATTATAGAGATAGGGAGAGTTGGAGGGAGCTGGATGATGTAACAGAGATGGGAAATGTGCAGGGTCTAGCTGAGGTTACAGAGATTGGGAGGTCCGTAGGGTTGTTAGGAGGGTACAGAGATAGGCAGGTGTGTTTTGGATGGAGTGACATTTTTGCCTTCAGAGGTGTGGTTGATGGAAATCAGAATTGACAACTTAATATTCTGTAGTACAGGAACTATAGACCGGACATGATTTGGTTTTATTAATTAAGGAGTCAATTACGGCAGTAAAGAGGGACGATATTGTGGAAGGGCCTTCAATTGAGGCTTCGTGGATAGAGACTGGAATAAAGAGATGACAGATACATTGCTAGGGTCATATTAAGACGCCCAGTTAGAAGAAAATACAGGAGCTATTGTGTAACCAATCACTGTCATGTATAAAACAATAATAGGGTAATTCTATTTATGCTTTTCAATATCCAAAATTTATTGGGGTAGTCATGAGCTTTTAAGAGGGGGGAAATATGTTGATCTTTGTTGCTGAGCGCTTCTCATATCAACGTGTGGAAAATACAACCAGGGATTATGCATTGCTGGGCCTTATTATGGAGAATGAATCATATTCTAGAGAAGAATTGGAAGAGAAAGTGAAGACCATCGACCATAATATCGTTTATTTCAAGTTCCTTAAGGAAAATGCAAAAAAAAAGTCTTCTAAATATAAGGTTTTTGGATTGGGGGAAACAGAGTTTATTAGAAAACAGGATCTGGCCAAAGTAGTCTGGGGACATTTACTTCTGGGTAACGCTGTCGTCGAATAGCGTGGAGTAGGTTGGAGTGTCCATGCTCAAAATGGAATTGATGAGAGTATGGGCCCAATATGTTACAATCTAAGATCAAGCTTAGGAAAACAATCCCAGAGACACTCCGACGTCTACAAATAATCAGAGCTGAATAACAAAGTAAAGAGTAGTTTAAAGCAGCTATAAAGTGAGCAGATCAATGGAATCCCTACAAGAATGTACAAAGTGCAGCGCTGAAGTTAAGAAAGTCAGTAGAAGAGAATAAAGGAGGTGTGATAAATCATTAGCGGGTAAGATTAGTAAGAAGCCCAAGATATTATATCCACATATCGTGGAAAGAGAATAACAAGGGAACGAACGGGAATATGAGGGATCAAGGAGGCAGCCTTTGCACACAACCAGAAAATACATGAAACACGTATTTCATATCTGTCTTCACTTAGGCGAAGGAGTTCCTGGATTCAGGGAGAGTGACCGTGTGAGTCTTTAACAGATTGATAGTGACCGGAAGTAAGAACTGGAAGTTTTGACAGAGTAAAGAGTGAACAAATCCCCAGATCTGTATCTTAAGGTGATATGAAAGAAGAGGGAGAAAATAACAGGCTCTGAGCTTTATTTATTTATTGTGCTTTTGAACAGAGTGGAGGCGTGATGGAGAGGTCGGCATCTAATGTTGGTTCAACAAAGTGCGCTAGAAATAAACAACGTTAGTAAATAACGGAATCTAATCAGTATTCTGTAACTTCCACTGAAAATGATTTTCATTCCTTGAAACACCAGGGAACACAGGTCAAGTTTCTCAGGGACCTCATTGATAGCATTGGTAGAAGCCGATTGAACCTTCCCTTTCCTCTCTCTATGGCAATAAAATATTTACTGAGAGAAAGAACCAAAACTACACAGAGTCCTCTGGATTCAGTCTGGCCAAGCTCCAATTCAACTGAAGCAAAACGTCTCTCCTCTTGTGCTTACATCCTCTGACAATAAAGGTTCTCATTCCACTGTCTTTCCAAATATCCTGCTGCACCTGTAAGTTAGACGTCAACAGCTTATAGACAAGGACATTTTGGGTTTTATTTATATGTGTACTTTTCATCGTTTTACAATTTATGAAATATAATGTCTATTAATTTCTACAATAAAGTGGATAACTTCACGTTTCTGCATCATATGTCATTTGCAATGACCTTGCCCATGTGGAGGTCCGATCAATTTTCATTAATATTTACATCTTCCTCACAGCACATATTCCCACACGAAAATTAACTGTAAATTCTTCACTTTGTTTTCGGTCTTTTCAAGAATAGTTAATCCATCCGAGTATATTCATAATTATAATTTTGTTCGAGTGAAGGAGGCCAATAGTGTCCTCACTGGCCCTTCAAATGAGCATTATTACCTCCACCCAATTTCCCCCTTTTACTATTCAACCTCCTTGACGCATGCCAAACACAATCTATATATTTTATTTCTTACTTTGAAAAGCTGAAGACCTGTCTTTGTTGAAGAAACTATTCACAACGGAAGCAAAGGCAATGAGTGAAGGGCATTACCCATCATTCAAATTGTCCCTCAACAGATTTCTGCAGTCAACACTGAGTTGACACGATTCAGATATCCACTCAACACCCATCTTGCTACCTGTTTTCGTTGGTATTGTTTCGTTCTTTGTTTACACCTGAACACCTGAGATAGAAACCCTTTTGCGAAGGAAGGGTCATGACAGATTTGGGCCAAAAGCAGGTAAAAGGAGTTATGTAAAGAATCAGTTATATTCTCCTTAAATTGTGGAACAGGTGCAAGGTGCTCAACAACCTCATCGTGTCCTGATCGTATTGTGCTCCACATTGCAATGGCATGGCGATCATGCATTCAATTACAAACTCATTTCAGCAGATAAATGTTCAATTAAATTACATGGAATAACTGATTTTAACAAATTGAAGTCGTATTGCCAAACAAGTAGCTAAGACCATATCTAGAACAGCCATGCTGCCCCTGTATAAGAAAGGGTGCATGTGTAGTTCAGCTTGATTGCCACAACATCCACAACATTCACTATTTCCACTATCAACTCTCAATGGAAGCAGTGTGTTCCAGATACAAGGTACATTGCAGATATTTATCAAAGTCCATTCGACAGCACCTTTCAAGCCTTGAACATCTGAAGTAGTAAGGGCAACAGATCTGCGGAAACACTAACCCTGCAAGTTGCACATAAAGTCAATGACCATCCTGACTGGGAAATATATCTCAGTCTCGCGGGTGTCACTTGATGAGTATCCTGCTTTTCATTCCCTAACATTATTGTGGGTGACCCTGCTGCATGGGCAGCACACAACCACCTTGTCCAGAACAACAGTATATGGGCAATAAATGATGGCCCACCCAGCAATGTCTGATACCTATTAATGAATAATACACAAATGTTTCACTGTTTGGCATCTGAGTGTCCCTTGCTGCATTTGTGAATAGATTTAATCGATATCCTTGAGTCACAGGAAACTGAGAAATGATTTGTTTGAGGTGCAAAAGTGGAAAGAGCTTTCTAGGGCCGATGCTGAGAAATTATTTCAGTGGGTCTGGGAATCCAACATATGATGACAGGATCTCAGGATAAAGGGCAACTTATCTGGGACTAAGATAATGTGAAATTATATCCCACCATGGGTCTCAGAGTATTTAGTATTCGCCATTTCAGTGGTTGTGGGTGCATGTCAATGAATACAGTGAAAATTTCACAGAGATATGGAGGAGTTTCGGGTTAAATAAAGTTACGGTGATATGGAGATATATGTTCATGAGGGTGTTACAGATGTGCGGAAGCTGCAATAGAACAGAGAGATTACCGATATACAGACAGTTGTATGTGCTACAAGACTTTACAATATTAGAGAAAGCTGTAGGGGCTGTAAGTGTTTCCAAAGGCAGGGAGGAATGGAGGAGCTTGTGAAGTTTATAGCGAGAGGGTAGTTTGTAATTGCTAGAGTGGGTCCAGAGATATGGACGGATATACATGATGAAGGAGCCACAGTGATAGGAAGGACTGAAGATACTGCAAGAGATTACAGAGATCAGTAGGGCGGGAGGGCTGGAAGATGTATGTGTTGGTGGAGGTTAAGCAATTAAGAATAGGTTTAGATGTTGGAGGATGTCAGTGATATCGGGATGTGTGGAGAGGCTGGAGGAGGTGACAGAGCTCAGGAGGACCATCGATGATGAATGAAATTCACAGAGGTGAGGAGGGGTAGTGCGGTTGGAGGAGTTTACGTAGATAGAGGAGGATGAAGTGGGTGGAGGAGGCACAGAGATGAAGAGGGCTGTAGTGACTGGGTGTGGTTAATGAAATGGGAAAGATGTAAGTGTTTATAGAACATAGAACAATAAAGCGCCGAACATGCCCTTTTGCCCTCGATGTTGCACTGACCTGTGAACTAATCTAAGCTAATCCCCCGACACTACCCCTTCATCACCCATGTGCTTATCCAAGGATTGTATAAATCCCGCTAACGTGGCTGAGTTAAGTGCATTGACAGGCAAGGCATTCTATGCTCTTACCACTCTCTGAGTAAAGAACCAGCCTCTGACATCAGTCTTAAACCTGCCACCCCACAATTTGTAGCTATGCCCCTTCGTACAAGCTGATGTCATCATCTGAGGAAAAGGGCTTTAACTGTCTACTCTATCTAATCTTCTGATCATCTTGTATGTCTCTTTCAAATCCCCTCTTAGCCTTCTTCTCTCCAATGGGAACAGACCCAAGTTTCTCAGCCTTTCCTCATAAGACCTTCCCTCCAGACCAGGCAACATCCTGGTAAATCTCCACTGCACCTTTTCTAATGCTTTCACAGCCTTCCTGTCATGGGGGGACCAGAACTGCACACAATATTCCAAGTGACCACACTAGCATTTTGCATAGTTGCAGCATGACATTACGGCTCCAGAAGTCAATACCTCTACCAGTAAAACCTAACACACTGTATGACTTCCTAACAGCACTATCAACCTGGGTAGCAACTTTCAGGGATCTATGTACATGGAAACCAAGATCCATCTCCACATCCACATTACCAAGAATCTTTCCATTGACCAAGTATTCGGCCTTACTGGTATTCTTCCGAAAATGAATCACCTCATATTTAGCTGCATTGAAACTCCATTTGCCACCTGTCAGCCTAATTCTGCTGTTTGTCCAAGTGTACCTTCAACCCGCAAAATATTTCCACACTGTTCACTACTCCTCCAACGTTAGTGTCATCTGTAGAAATATTAACCCATCAATCTATGCCTGCATCGAAGTCATTTATAAAAATGACAAACAGTCGTGGTCCCAAAATGGATCCTTGTGGCGCACCATAGTAACCGGACTCTCTGCTGAATATTTTCCATCAACCACCACTTGCTGCCTTTTACAGAAAGCCAGTTTCAATCCAAACTGCTAAATCACCCTCAATCCCAAGCCTCTGTATTTTCTACAACAGCCTACCATGTGCAATATTATCAAAGGAATTACTGAAGTCCATGTGCACCACGTTAAGGGCCTTACCCTCTTACACATGCTTGGTCAACTTCTCAAAAACATCAATGAGGTCTGAGAGACATGACCATGTTGACTAATTGCAATCAAATTGTTGCTTGCTCGATGATCATAAATCCTAACTCTTATAATCCTTCCCAAATATTTCCTACATACACATAAGGCTCACTGGTCTGTAATGGCCTGGGTCATCTGTAGTGCCCTTCTTGAACAAGACCAAACATTTGCAATCCTCCAGTCGTCTGGTACTAAACCTGAAAACAATGAAGACTCAAATATCAAAGCCAAAGGCTCGAAAACATCTTCCCTAATGCCCCAGGGAATGCTCGAATAAATCTCATCAGTTTCAGGAGACGTTTTCATTTTCACTGTTTCTCGATTTGATAACACCTCTTCCTTACCAACCTCGACACTTGCTCGTCAAATATCTCGCACCTCATTCTGCTCCAAAATATTCTCCTTTCCCTCAGCGAAAATCAATGAGAAATGATTGTTTAGCACCTCTCCGATCTCCACAGAATCCATACTCAACTTCCCACATCTGTCTTTGACTGGCTCTATTCCTACCCTAGTCATTATTTTCTTCCTAACGTACCTATTCAAAGCTTTAGGATTCTCCTTTATTCGACCTGCTAAAGACTACTCATGTCCTCTCTTTGCTCTTCTTAACTCTTTCTTTAAATCCTTCCTAGCTAATCTGAAATTCTCCATCGTCTCATCGTCACATAAGCCTCCTTGTTCTTCTTAACAACAGATGTAATTTCTGTAGTAAACCACGGTTCTCTCACATTATCATTTCCTCCCTGCCTGATAGGGGCATGCTATTCAAGGACACACAATGTCTGTTCTTTAAACCAGCTTTACATTTCGATTATCCCCATTCCCTGTATTTTGCTACCCCATTCTATGCGTCATAAATCCTGCCTAATTGTGTTGTAATTGCCCTTCCCCCATTGATAACACTTGGCCTGTGGCATGCATCTATCGCTTTCCATCACTAAACTAAGCGTGTTTATGGAGGTTATACACATAATAAAAGGTAGAGATACGAGATAATGCCAGAATTATGGGATGGTATGGAAATGTTGGAGGAGGTTACAGAGATCATGAGAGTCTAGTGGTTGGGTGAGGTTAAAAAAGGTCGGGAGTGGGGCGTGAAGGAGTTGGAAAGCATTAGAGAGATGGATATTGGTGTTGGATTTGAAGGAGGTCGGAGAGATAGGGAGGTGTGTACGTTTTGGAGGTGATTAGAGAGATAGGGATGGATCTGGTTTTAGAGTAGGTTGCAGCAATAGGGAGGGGCAAAGGAGGTGGAGAGTATTGGAGAGATAAGGAGAAGTATGGTGTTTGGAGTAGGTCAGAGAGATAGGGAGGGTATAGGATTTGGACAGGTTTAGAGAGGTAAGGAGGGAAGTCGACTTTGGAGAAGCAGGATTGGGTGTAGGATTTGCAGGATATCAGAGAGATAGGCAAGGGTGCAGGGTTTGGAGGATGTTAGAGTGTTGGGAGGGACCTCCGTTTTGAGGAGGTAAGAGAGCCAGGGAGTGGAATAGGATTTGGACGAGTTTAGAGAGAAAAGGAAGGATCTGGGTTTGTAGGAGATTGCAGAGATAGGGATTGTTATGGGGGCTGGAGTAGGTGAGAGAGATAGGGAGGAGAGTTGAGTTTGGAGGAAGTTGCAGAAGTAGGGGGGTGGCATTTTGGAGGAGTTTAGATGTGGGGATAGAGTAAGGTTTCGAGGAGGTTACAGAAATAAGAGGGGTATGGGGATGGAGTAGGCTAGAGAGACTGGGAGGGGTGTAAGGTTTGGAGGTAATTAGTGACATAGTGAGGGGTGTAGGGTTTGGAAGGCGTTACAGATATAGGGAGGGGTATAGAGTTTGGAGGAGTTTAAAGAAATAGGGAGGAGGAAGATTCAGCAGATATTTACAGTGATAGATTGGTTGATGAATGGACAGACAAGAGACAGAGAGTAATTGAAGGAGTGAGACCTTGGAGTGTCCAATCACGACAGCCAAAGAGTCAGCGTCATACACACACAGGAGAGGCCCTTCTGTTGACAGTACTAAAAATAAAAGGCACTGTAGACCCTGCAAACTCCTCTTTGCGAATGCATTGGAGCTTATGTCAGAAATGAGAGAGTTGTTCACCAGACTGCTAAAGCAACAAAGAGACATAACAATACCTCTTGCGGTCAGATCAAACACTGACACAGAAACCTCCTGCTGACTCCCCTCACTCAGCCTCACGGTGTCAGATCAAACACTGACACAGAAACCTCCTGCTGACTCCCCTCTCTCAGCCTCACAGTGTCACATCAAACACTGACACGGAAACCTCCTGCTGACTCATCTCCCTCAGCCTCACGGTGTCAGATCAAACACTGACACAGAAACCTCCTGCTGACTCCCCTCCCTCAGCCTCACGGTGTCAGATCAAACGCTGACACAGAAACATCCTGTTGACTCCCCTCCCTCAGCCTCACGGGGCCATATCAAACACTGACACAGAAACCTCCTGCTGACTGCCCTCCTTCAGCTGATGGATCAGTGTCCCTCCACATTAAACAACACTTGCAGGAATCTCAGAGACTGACAGAGCTGGGGGCCATTTCATAACCACCACCAAGACGGGTTCAGCAGCAGCACTGCTGATAAAGATGGTCGGTTAAAAAAAGGACATAGCTGCGAGTCTGGGTCTGCACTGGGTCTTTGGTGGGGGGTAGGTGGGAATGGCGGCCGGGGGGGAGGGCAACTGAGAGGGAGAAACCTACTGGTGGCAGACACATTGATTGATGACCGTATTGGGAACAATGGTGTGTGTGTTAGTGTGTGTCTGTGTCTGTATGTCTGTGTGTCTGTATGCGCACGTGTGTGCGTGTACGTGAGCGCCCATCTGAAAGATACTATCAACATGCTAAATGGGACAGATTTTGAAGAGATCTCGTACTCAGCACTGGCCTGTGTGATGTGGTTTGGGTCATTACCAACAGCAGCAGAGTAGTACTCCAGCACAATTTTCACTGCCATTGCCTGGCATCTGCTCCACTTTACCCTGACCATCAGGCCAGGAGATAAACACTTGTTCAATGGAGAATACAGGAGGGACTGCCAATGGCAGCACCAGGTACACCTCACAATGAGGTGACGTTACCAAACAGGACCACTTACTCACCAAATAGCATAAACATCTGGTGACAGACAGATCTAGCCAACAAATCAGACCTAATCTCTGCAATCCTGTCATATGCTGTCAACGTAAATTGTGTGGTCAATCAAACAACTCTCTGGAGGAGGAGGATCCACAAATACTACGTCTCTGAAAGATGAAAGGGCTCAGCACAACAGAAAAGCTAAGGCTGAAACATTCACAGCAATGTTCAGGCAGAAGTATCGATGGGATGATCTATTTTATTCTTCTCCAGATAGCAATCTTCAGCTAATTCAATTCATTTTGTGTGGTATCTCCAAGTGGCTGGAGGGATGGGAAATGCAAAGGCTGTGGGCCCTGAAAACATGCCATTCAAGCTGTTCCTGCTGGGATACAGCACTCACATATACCTGACAATCTGGGGAACTATCCGGGTGTGTCCTGTACACACACAGACCAACCAGGCAATCAATGACTGCCCCATTGCTCTAATCCCTATCACTAATAAAGTGTTGGAATGTTATTGGAATCTACAGTGGAATCAAGTAGCACTTCCTCAGCACCAAACTGCTCACTAAAGCTCAGTTTGGGCTCTCATACCTTGGGCTCATTGAAGCCTTGGTTTAACGATGTACAAGAAGAAAATACACAGCGAAATTCTAGAGGTTAGGTGACAGTGACTGCACTTTTAACATCGTCACAACTGCACTTGACCAAGTGCCGTATCCAGGATTAATGGCAAAACTGGAGCAAATAGGAATCGTCTGCACTGGCTGAAGTTATACGTGGTACAAAGAAGGTGGCTGGGGTTGGTGTAGACCAGCCATCTCCACAGCAGTTCCCCTGTGTTGGTGTTGAAGTAAGTCTGTAGATCAAAAATGGAAAGGTAAGTCACCATACTCCTGCAGAATGATAGGGCTGCTCTCTCATTAGACAGAGACAACTGGTGGTAGTTTAACAGGACAGTCATCATGCCTCAAGTAAGGGAGAGGTTGAGTAGGACAGTCCTTTAGTCACACCAGTCAGTGAAGGAAACAAATCCACACTGTTGGTATTAATAACTAGCTGTCCAACTGATTCAGCTAGCCAAGTCCTCGCTCAGCTCATTGGGGAAGATCCTGTAACATTATTCTGCTCAGATATGTTGTTAGGTCCCTCTGGAGCAGGTGGAACTAGAAGCCAATTTCCTAACCCAGAGAGAGGGACAGTTTGGCTCAGTGAGCTATAAGAGTGCTCTCTGCCCTAGGCCCAATCATAAATGGCCCTCCTTATACATTAAAGTCACAAGTTGGGATACTTGCCAATGATTGGACAATGTTCACCACCATTCGTAATTTACTCAGATACTGAAGCAATCCTTATCCAAATGCAACAAGGACCTGGAAATATGCAGGTATGTGCTTAACAGTGACAAGGACTACTTCCAGATAACAATTACATCTAACAATACAGAACTGAACCACATCCTCTAACGGTCAATGCCACCACCATCACTGAACATCCACCGAGCAATATCCCAGGGATTACTGTAAACCAGAACTGGACTGATCATATAATTTCATTACCCATTCCTGTGAAGGGCTTATGCTAAAACATTGATTCTCCTGTACCTCAGATGCTGCCTGACCTCTTGTGCTTTTCCAGCGGCACACATTTTGACATATGGAAGTTAATTGGCTACAAGAATGTGTCAGGAGCTAGGAATCCTGCATAAATACGATGGCATAGTGGTTATCACCGCTGCATCACAGCGCCAGAGACCTGGCTTCAATTCCTGACTCGGGCAAATGTCCGAGTGGAGTTTGCGCATCCCCTCCGTGTCTGCGTGGGTTTGCTCCGGTTTCCTCCCACAGTCCAAAGATGTGCAGGTTAAGTGAATTGGCCATGCTAAATTGCCCATATTGTTAGGTGAAGGGGTAAATGTAGGGGAGCATGTCTGGGTGGGTTTGTCTTCCGAGGTAGGTGTGGACTTATTAGGCCTGTTTCCATACTGTAAGTAATCTAATCTAATAATTTACCTCATGATTTCTGAAAGCCTGTCCCCTCTCTCTAAGACACATTTTGAATGTGTGTGTATGATGAAATAACCTCACCCTCCCCATTTGCCTGTGTGAGTGCAGCTTTATCCCTCATCCACTGACACTCAGTAGGAGCAATTCCTGCCATCTACACAGTGCTCTGCAGAAATTTACCAAGACTCCTTATAACGTACCTCCGAAACCACAACCATCAAGAAGGACAAGGGAAGCAGACATATGGATGCCTGACCATGTTCACATTCTGATACAAGCCACCCACCACCCTGATTGGGAAATATATTGCTGTTCCTTCAGTGTCACTGTTTCAATGTCCCTCTCGAATTGTATTGTAAGTCTAACGACAGCACATCGACTGCAGTGGTTTAGTGCGGCAGCTCACCACCACATTCTCAAGGGCAACAAGGGATTGATAATAAATACTGGCCCAATCATATTCTATGAATAAATTAAAATGAAAAATATTGTCCAAACATGCCCAATGCTAGACACTATGCTTTGGGTTTTGAGAGCTCAGGCTGGTTGGGTTCAGTCCGTAACTTGCTTGTTGTGAACAGCTGAAGGGATAATCTGTCAGACTCTCAGAGGTTTGGCCTAAATACCGAGCATCACACAGACATTGACATTCACACACAACATTACTGAGCTCTGAGACAGACATAAACAATTCAAAATGTTCTCATATCTGACTAACATGTTTAAACACACAGTGAAATTGTTCCCACAAAAATGATTATGAGTGAGTAATACCAGGGAGAAAGTGAGGACTGCAGATACTGAAGATCAGAGTCAAACAGTGTGGTTCTGAAAAAGCACAGCCTTCCAGGCAGCATCTGAGGAGCAGGAAAGTCGACTATTAGTTCACAACATTAATACAAGGAAAAATAATTGCATATTTTCAAAGTCCTTGCACTTAATAATAATTGGTCTTGGGTGTGGAAATGAGACTCAACATTTCAATGATCCTTACTGTGAGTTGTGCACTTTTTTCATCATATTTGTATAAAAATGAACTGAATAAAGGGGGGATTTTGTTTTTATTGCACAATCTAAAAGTTGGTATTACGAAAGGATGTTAGACCTTCAGTAAAGAGACTTTGCTGCTAATGGTTAGAACAATGCTGCAAACATTTACACAGACATTTCCAGCTCAAGGCACACAAGGACATTGGGCTGGGATCATACTGGCCATCAATGGAGCTGTACAATTCTGTTTGGATACTAACATTGTGGGGCTAACATACACTGCATCTGGTTTATGAGGGATTCAATGTAAGATGCTATTTGCTGCAAGAGTCCATCACCTTTATAACACCTTCATTCAGGATCGGGTCCAAGGCTCAGAATTACAGAGTTTAGGTGGCACACCAGAAGGAATATACTTGTAAGACATGGCTGTTTATTGATAATTGTTACAAATGTTGAACTGCGTCTGAACCAGCGCCATGTGCTAGCCCATTGACCAGTCTGCCTCGCACGCCTCTTCCCGTTGTTCAGGTATGTCTCTAACCAGTCTATTGTGAGGGATTATGTCAGTAACTGCCCAGCTCCAGTTTGGAAGCTCTCTGGACAGATTTTGGAGATGGCCAGTGTTTTGGAGGTCATGGTGAGGGCCAATAATACTGTGTCTGAATGTAGGTTTTTTCTCAATGTCATTTCGAGCAGCTTTGCTGCCTGCAAGATGGTGTGTTCACTGAACTGAACATGAATCAGCTGTTTACTATAGTCACTGAACTGTAATAGTTAGGTGTGCGCCCTGGTAATTCAATTATTGTTCACTTCAATTGCTTTCAACTGAAAAAAAAACAATGATGTTTGGTTTATTTTAAAATATGTAAGAAATAAAGTGATATTAACTCTTCATTATACAAAGTGTAAAAGTGACCTGTTGTATATTTCCCACAGACTAATCAAGCAACAATCAGATATTGTCTGGAAAGCAAGATTATGCGATCAGGACTATGTCCTAGGTAACATCACCATCATCTCTGGGAGGTTCTGTCCCCCGAAAGGGCACGACCAGGCAGAAGAGGGCAGCTCCTTGGTATATAGTCAGTATAGGGCCGCATGATGGCTCAGTGGTTAGCACTGCTGCCTCAACGCATCAGGGACCCAGATTTGATTTCAACCTCGGGCAACTGCCTGTGTGGAATTTACACATTCTCCCTGTGTCTGCGTGGTTTTCCTCCCACAGTCTAAAGAAATGCAGTTCAGGTGAATTGGCCATGGTAGTGGGTGCTCTTCAGAGGGTTGGTGTGAACTGGTTAGGCCGAAGGGTCTGTTCCCACACTGTATGGAATCTAATGTAATGATAGTGCTCAGCATTGATGCAGGATCCTATGGCTGCTAGACTCCTCTGTGGCAGGTTATGGGGAACCAATAAAAGGGAAACCTATAATTGACCATATCATCACTGATCTGCCTGCTGCAGATACACCCCTCCATTTCATATATCGGTAACAATGTTCACTGCACAGTCCTTATGGGAAGCAAGGGCTAACTTCACATTTTGTAGACCCTCCTCACCATGACATACTGAATGGTACAGATTTAAACAGATTAAGCAATCAATGACGATGCATCCATGAGGTACAATGGCTCATCGGCAGCAACGCAATCATATTCTGTACAACTCAGAGTCTGCAACTTCCTGGATCGAGATGCCTCCCACTATACAGTAACCAGCAATGCCCGATATATGTCCCACTGCACAGTAACCATCACGACCTCACATACCTCCCACTGTACAGGAATCGAAACGGCCCGACATACCTCCCACTGTACAGTAAACATCACGGCCCGACTTACCTCCCACTGTACAGTAACCATCACAGCCCGACATACCTCCCGCTGTACAGTAACTATCACGGCCCCATATACCTCCCAATGACCAGTAGTCATCATGGCCCCACATACCTCCAACTGTACAGAAACCATAACGGCCTGACATACTACCCTCAGTACAGTAACTATCACGGGCCCACATACCTCCCACTGTACAGTAACCATCACAGCCCAACCTACCTCCCACTCTCCAGTAACCATCACGGCCCAATATATCTCCCACTCTACAGTAACTCGGTTAGTGTTGAATGCAGAAGAACATGCTGGGAGCATCACCAGCCAGACCACGAGATGAGGGACAACCTGGCAAAACTCTTACTGCTTTCTGCTGCAAAGCGGGACGACTTGTATTCTGACAGCACCAGCAGCAAGTAATGGACAGATGTCAGTGATTCCACTATCAAAAAGTCCACATCCACAACGACTCCCTCACTCCACCACCGACACTCAGCAGCAGGTATGAATACATTGACATTTCCTCAGTTAGCACCATCCGCAGTCATTACCATTGCCATCTGGAAAGAAAAGGACAATATTTAGGGAATAGTGATCATAATTCATTTGATTTTAACACAACTATTGTAAAGGACAAACCTAGACTAAAAAGATAAATCAGAATCAGAACAGTGGCCGTAGGCTGAGAGGAGATTAAAGTGGTTCTAAGAAAGTGTGTTCTCATAAAGTGAAAAGGGTCAGGCAGCTAAATCCAGAGCCACCTTGAACTCTAGAAATACAAAGACAGAACAGGAAACCTTACATCACACAACGGGAACGTAATACTACAGAATGCCGAGAGGAGTGCGGAATGTGGAGGGGTTAGATCCAGTACGAAATTAGAAAGCAAACAGTGTTTGTGAAATGATGCTGTCAAGAAATATCAAGTCATCTTTAGCAGATTTCTTTTCAGACCAGAGAAGGAAAAGTAAAATAAGGAATATAAAAGGCAAGCAATAGAAACTGTCGAAGGTTTGTATATGGTTCTGAGTTTCAATTAAAGATTAAAGGACCTCCACAATAAGGGCTATTGTGATGTATCTGGGAGAATTTTCTGAGAAGCCCATCAGACCCTTCTCGATGTTACTATATTCAGGGATGTGAGATCTGGTCATGGAGACAGGGTGGTAAGGATGGCAAGATTTGGGAAAGTTTAAGGACAAGAGAAATGGTCAGTTCAGTCAAAAAGAAAAACGAAGCACATCTTGGAGTTTGGCAACTGAAGACATTCAGAAGCCTTGAAAAACATGATAACAGGCAGGAAAAACGTAAAGAAAAAGTGTTGGGAGGACGAAAAAGCACGATGAAACGTCTTTATAAAACAGGATTAAGGAAAATGCCAAAGTAGTTTATTAGGAGGAACAGAGTAGCCAAGGAAAGAGTACGCCTGATCAAGGACAAAGGAGGGAATTAATGCATGGAGCTGGAGAAAGGGGGTGAAGTCCTTAATAAATACTTTGTATTGGTATTCACAAAGGAGGAGGACATGGATGGTGGTGAGTCAAGAGATGGATACGCTGATATCCGGTGTCTTTTTGATATTAAAAATGGAGGCTGTGTTGGGTGTTTTGAAAAATATTAAGGACGACAAGTTTCCATGATATGATGGGAATAATCCCGGAATACTGAAGGGATCGAGGGAGTAAATTGCTGAGACTTTGTGCACACACTTGGTTTGCGCTTCAGTGACAGCAGAGGTTCCACAGAACTGGAAAATAGCCACTTCGTTCCTTGGTAGAACGGCAACACGGATAATTCCAGGCATTTCAGCTCGGAGAGCCTTACATCAGACGGAAGGAAAATCTTGGAGATTCTAAGTGATAGGACTGAATCACATTTGGAAAAAATATGTACATATTCACGATGGGCAACACAGCTTTGTGTGGGAAAAAGTGTGTCACACAAACGTGATTGAATATTTTGAGAAAGTGGCAAAAGTGGTTGATGAGGACATGGAGCTGGATCTCTGCAAGGCCTTTGATTTGGTTCCTTACAGCAGGCTCATACAGAAGGGGATGTGAAATAGGATCAGCGGTCAGTCAGTAACATAGACAGAGAACTGCTTGGTCATAGCAATCAGTAGTGGTGGAAGGGTATTTTGTTTCGTTCTGGATATGCGTGAATAGATTGGGGGAGTCGCAGGTTGTCAGGATGATTGGCAGATGATGCAGCAGGATATACGTGGGCTGGAGACTTGGATGGAGAAAAAGCAGATGTAATTTAAAATGGGCAATTGCGATTGATACCTTTGAGAAAGTCTGCTGCAGGAGAGAAATATACAAGTAATGAAAGACCTCTAAGTAGCTTCAACATTGAAGGGATCTGGGCATACAGGTCCATAGTTCCCTGAAAGTAGCAACACAGGAAAATATTGTTACATGTTGCAACTGGATAGAACTGTATTTCGGCATCATTTAGAATATTGTGTGCAGGACTGATTACCAGATCAGCAAAAGGATGTCAAGGTATTGGACTGGGTTTGAAAACCATTTACTAGGATGTTGTCTGGTTTGGAGTATATTAGACATAAGTGGAACCTGTTACAGGTTTCCAAAATGATGAGAGGTGTGGATAGAATAGACAGTTGGAGACTTTTTTTTCCCAGAGTAGAAATGTTAATTGCTAGGGAGCATAAGTTTTAGGTAATTGGGGGTAAGTTTAAAAGAGATATGAGAAGCTAGTTTTTTTTTTGCTGTGTTCCAGACAGAATGAGGAAGTGACCGGAATGCACTGATGGAGGAGGCTGTAGAAGAAGATACAACAGCAATGATGGTATCTTGACATGTACATGAGTTAGCAGGGAGAATAACGATTTACAACATTTTATAACTTTTAAAGGCATCAAGTATCAGTGCAACTTAGTGGGCTGACAGGCCTGTTCCTGTACTGTACAGTTCAAGACAAGATTTCAGCAAGATAGTGGCCAATTGCTGATTGGATAACTTCTTATAATCAGAGCCACATTCATGCAGATCTCTCCTCATTAATTTTCAGGTTCATGTCCTCCCTCCCACTGTGGGAAACTCAATTTGGACAGTTTGACATAAATGTTAGAGCTGGTATCTGGTGACGCTATCGTGACCCTCGCTCCTGTGGCCTTCTGTCTTGGACATCAGCGTCTCAGGGGACACTGCACAGACCAAAGCTGCATGTAATACATATCCTCCAATGCTGACATCTAACATATGTCAGCCTCACCATGCCATCTCAGCAGATCTCCGACCTACTGACAGTACGCTTCTGTACTTCAATGCTGCAGCTCAGGGTGCACTGACAGCTCTCATTGCAATGCTGCTGCAAGGACAGTGTACTCAGAGACACACCCAGGTCATGGACTGTCCCTCTGGGCTGCTCACTCCGTGTTTGGACACACTCAATGCTGCTGCAAGGACACTGTGCTCAGGGATACACACCCAGCTCATGGACTGTCCCTCTGGGCTGCTCACTCCGTGTCTGTACACACTCACTTTGAGCTGAATTGAATGCTCACAGAATTATTGCCTTACCTGACGCTGCCTTTAGCAGTGTTACCCCTCAGCTAGAGCTACCAGGCTCACCCACCTCCTGCATTGTCTTGGTGTTTAGTGCAAACACAAACCCAGGAAGTTTGGTATCATTGTCCAGTCAGTCACGGTGCCCAGCACAGGGAATCAGGGGGAGTCTCAGATCCCAGTCCGGGAGCTTGGACGTGGTCAGTCAGTCTCTCGTGGTTGTTAGGGTCAGGATCCTCCCCCTGTTAGGGGAGTGGGGTGGTGGTGAGGAGCTGAATGTTGGTAGACTTGGAGGAAGGTATCGGTTCCTTGATTAGCAAGTTTGAAGATGACACTAAGATTGGTGGAGTAGGAGACAGTGAAGGGGAATGTCAGATAATACAGCAGAATATAGATAGATTGGAGAGGCGGGCAGAGAAATGGCAGAAGAAGTTCAATCCGGGCAAATGTGAGGTGATGCATTTCGGAAGATCCAATTCAAATGTGAATTATACAGTAAATGGGAAGGTCCTGGGGAAAATTGAAATCTGGGTATTCAGCTCCATTGTTCCTTGAAGATTGTAATGCAGGTCAGTAAAGTGGTCAAGGCAGCATACGGCATGATTTCCTTCATTGGACGGTGTATTGAGTACACGAGTTGTCAGGTCATGTTTTTTTTTTGTATAGGACTTTGGTTTAGAATATTATCTACGGTTCTGGTCTTCACATTACCAAAAGGGTGTGCATGCTTTGGAGAGGGAGCAGAGGAGGTTCACCAGGATGTTGCCTGGTATAGAGGGTGCTAGCAATAAGGAGAGATTGAATAGTTTTGGATTATTTTCATTAGAAAGATGAAGGTTGACTGGGGACCTGATTGCTCTCTGCAAAATCATGGGATGTATAGACAAGGTGGATAGCAAGAAGCATATATTCCCCCAGAGTGTGGAACTCAATTACTAGGCATCACAAGTTCACAGTGAGAGGGGAAAGGTTTAGGGCAGATATGGGTGGAAAGATCTTTACGCAGAGAGTGATGGGGGCCTGGAACATTTTGCCAGTGGAGATGGTACAGGCAGGAATTATAAAGTCAGTTAAGATATACCCAGACAGATGTATGAATGGGTAGGGAGCAAAGTGTTACAGATCTTCACCAAATAGGTGACGGAATAGGCGACAGGTTTAGACAGAGAATCTGGATCAGCGGAGGGAAGCGGCCTGAAAAGCCTGTTCCTGGGCTGTGATTTTCTTTGTTCTTTCAATGGCCTGCAGGTTAGATTGATCTTATAGTAGGATAAAAGATTGACACAACATTGAGGGCTAAAGGACCTGTACTGTGCTGTACTGTTCTGTGTTCTAAATAAGGAGGGTTACAATGGCAGGAAGAGGCTGAAGAGGATGGGATCTGAATGAATAGATACATTAGGGAGGTTTACGAGGATTGTCGGACGTAACAGAGAGCAATGGTCTGATCTGGAGAAAACAACACAGACTCTGAGGGTTGTGGGGATTGGAGATGGTTTCAAAGGGAGCACATAGAACCACAGGGTGTTACAGAAATGTGGAGAGCTGTACGGTCTACATGTGTTCATGAAGATGGAGAGGTTGGGAGGGATGGAGCAGTTTTCAGGGAGAAGGGTGTTAGTAGGATGGAGCGGTTTACACGGACAGGGAGGATTTTCGGTGAATGGAGCAGATGGCAGGGATAAAGTGGGTTGTATAAACTGGTGGCCATACACAAATATGGAGGGTAGTGGTGACTGAAGATGTTTGTAGATATAGGAAGTTTTCCTTCTGCAACTTATTTGGATACGAACTGTGTGGAGGCTTACAGATTATCCAGAAACCAAACAGAGATATGGCAGTTAGTCATGATTGAAGATGTTTGGAGATATAGGAAGTTTTCCTTCTGCAACTTATTTGGATACGAACTGTGTGGAGGCTTACAGATTATCCAGAAACCAAACAGAGATATGGCAGTTAGTCATGATTGAAGATGTTTGGAGATATAGGAAGTTTTACTTCTGCAGATTATTTAGATATGAAGTGTGTGGAGTCTGACAGATTATCAAGAAGGGCAGTAATTTCGATTGGAGACAGTTCCACAGATAAGGAAGCATTAGTAACTTCCTCCAGTTTGGCCAAAGTGGAAATGGTTGTAGGGGAGGGTGAGTTTACACAGGAAGCGGTGTAAGAGCTGGAGAAGGTTATAGAGATGAGTAAATGGATGGAGATACAGGAGGGACTTACATTGAAAGGGTGGGTGTTAGCGATGGGATGATGTTACACAGCGAGTGAGTCTCGTCAGAACTGGATCGGGAGAATCACAGGCTTTCAGTGGGTTATACAGACCGGGAGTGCTGCAGGGACCTGAGAGGATTGTTGTGTCTCCACGGAATGATCGTGTCTTTAGAAGTCGAAGAGGTTACGTAGATACGGAAACATCGAAAACAATGTGTACAGTATTCTTTTTCTTGAACAGAACCTCAATATCCCCCATCAGCCAGGGATCCCTAAACCTGACAGCTTTTCCCTTCACTCTAACAGGGACATCGTGGATTCTTGAGCTCACACTTTTAAAAGCCTCCCATTTGCCACTCATTCCTTTTCCTTCAAACACACTCACCCAGTGGATGGGAGCATGATGTGGAGGAGCTGGTGTTGGACTGGGATGGACAACGTTAAAAATCTCACAACACCAGCTTACAGTCCAGCGGGTTTATTTGGAAGCACTGGGTTTCATAGCGCTGCTTCATCAGGTGGTTGTCGAGCACAATACACAGACCCAGAATTTATAGCAACAGGATTGCAGTGAGATGGAATGTAATATCAAACAAATTTAGCTTAAGTTTTCATCTTTCAGAATGATCACCTGGACTTCGAAAGCTGGTGCTTTGAATTAAATCTGTTGGACTATAACCTGGTGTTGTGTGATTTTTAATTCACCCAATCGACCTCTGCTCGATCCTGCCAAATAGCCCCAAAATTAGCCCTGCTCCAGATTAAGAACTTAATCTGTCGACCTGCCTAATCTTTTTCCATAACTATGTTAAAATGAGGACAGTTGTGGTCATTGGACCCAAAGTGCTCTCCGACTGACACTTCAGTCACTTGCCTGACCTCATTTTCTGAGGGGAGGTCCCGTTTTCAGCTGCCCGAGTAGGATGGGGCTCTCTCTATTGATATAGGAAAGTTTCTGGGACACATTTGACAAATTCCACCCCATACAGGACTTTTACACTCTGGGTGGTCAGGCCAAACAGGGGAAGTTAAAATCTCCAACCAATACTATTCTATTATTTCTATAGGTACCTTCAATGTCTCTTCACATCTGCTCCTCTCGTACCCGCTGGCTATTTGGGGGTCCAGAACACCATCCCAGAAGACTGACCATCCCCTTTTTGTTTCTAACTTCTAACCATACGACCTCATTTGATCACCCCAAAAGAGTATCGGTTGTCATGTCCTCCCCTATCAATAAGGCAGCTGCCCCTCCTCACTTACTTGTCCTTCTGTCACGCCTGTACCTTATGTATCCTGGAACACTGAGCTGCCAATCCTGCCCTTCTCTCAGCCAGGTTTCTGTTATGGCTATAATATCACACTCCCCAGAGCCAATCCATGCTCTGAGCTCGTCTGCCTTACCACTCAGGCCTCGTGTGTTGAAATAAATGTCCTTTAAACCAGAAGTCTTTTCCCTCCCTATACTGTGCCCGGATATCCGGGATAGGAAACTTGCTCTCGATGGCTGATGTATTTTCCCCTGACTGGTTGATGGTACCTCTCTTACTCAGAGTCCAAACCCCTGCCAAACTAGTTTAAACCCTCCAGTGTAAGACAAGCAAATCTCCACCCAGGGATACTGGTGCCCTTCTGGTTCAAGTCAAACCCCTCCCCCCCCTTGTTCAGATTGCCTCTACCCCAGAAGAGATCCCAATGATCCAAGAGCTGAAAACTCTACCCCTCCACCAGCTCCTCAGCCACACCCCATATGGTCTATCTTTCTATTTCTATCCTCACTGGCACGTGGCACTGGGAGTAATCCGGTGATCACAACTCTTGAGGTCTTGCTTTTTAACTGCTTTCCTCATTCCCTGTACATATTTCACAGGATCCCATCCCCTTGACAAATTATGTCATGTGAACCGATGTGCACAACGATCTCTGGGTATTTACCCTGTCACTTCAGAATGTTGAGTAACCGCTCAGAGACAATCTTGAGCTGAAAATGTATTGCTGGAAAAGCGCGGCAGGTCAGGCAGCATCCAAGAAACAGGAGATTCAACGTTTCAGGCATAGACACTCTTGACCCTGGTACCCGGGAGGCAGCACACCCTCCTGGGGTCGCTTGTCTGTCCCTCTCACAACTGAGTCTCCTATCAGTATCACTATCATTACAGAGGATCTGGCAAACAGAGTCTGTGAGGACAATCTGCAATTGGTTCCATATTTGGAAAATGAGAGTAAGTTAAAGTGATACAGTGAGAATTCATGGCCAGTGTGGTCCTGACAAGGGAATAGTAAAGGCAGCAAGACCAGCGAATACTGGTTAAGCGATATCATGAGTTTGATGAAGAAAATGCAGTGCAATAAACTCAGGTGAAGCCATTCGAAAGCATAGATTGTGCAAGGGGGCTCCGTAAAAATTAGGGACAAACAATGGGTCATTAAACATCCTTGGCAGATAGTGTTAAGGAAAATCCACAAGGTATTTTAGCAGGATAATTAGAATAAGAGAATTACTGGGTAAAGTGTGGAGCCTGTGAGAAACCAAAGGGACAATCGGTACATGGAGCCAGAGGAAGTAGGTGAGGTCTTCAATGAATACTTCCCATCTATATTCACACAGGAGAAAGACATTGTAGCCGGCGATTTCAGTTGAGATGGTGAGATTCTCAAACATATTAAGATCATTAAGGAGGAGGTATTAAATGTTTTCACAGGCATAAAAGGTGGAGAAACCCCCAGTGCCCAATGAAATGTATCCCAGGCTGCTATGGGAGGTAAGGGAGGAGATTTCTGGGACCCAGGTGGATATATTTAATACTTTGCTGGCCACAGGTAAAGTGCTGAATGACTGGAAGATCGCTAATGTGGTTCCTTTGTTCAAGAAGAGCAGCAGGGATAGGCCAGGTAATTACAGAGCAGATAGTCTGACAGCAGGGGGAGGGAAATTATTGGGAACAATTCTGTGGAACAGAATGAATCAAAATTTGGAAAGGCAGAGATTGATTAGGGATACTCATCATAGATTTGTTAGAGTAAGATCCTTTCCCAAATTCAGCTGAGATTTTTACTTGAAATTACGATTGAGGATTTTGATGAGGGCTGTGCAGATGATGTGGGTTACATGGTGTTCATTACATCGTTTGACGAGGTCCCACATAGAAGGCTGGTCCAACAGACCAATGGGATCCAAGGCCATTTGGCAAACAGGATCCACAACTGTTGGAGGGCTGTTTTTACGATTGAAATTCTTTCACTAACGGGTGTACCACAGGGAGCTGTGCGGGAGCCATTGCTGTTTATTACATACATTCATCACTCTGATGTGACAGCAGAAGGTATCATTAATAGGTTTGCAAATGACATGAAAGGTGAGGGTGTTGTCCATAGTGAGGTGGAAGAGGCCAGGCTGCAGTCTGAAGGTAGAGGCTGGGACAGAATTTCAAGACAGGATCTTAAGTAGAAGCATCAGGAAAGAGCACAGCAGACATTGAGGGAAAACTGATTGATTAAAGTGCATTTATTTCAAAATAAAAGGCCTAACAATTAAGGCAAATGAAGTCGGCGCATGGATGGGAACATGGGGCTGGAATACCATAGATATGGCAGAAACACAGCTGGGAGCTCAATGTTGCAGGTTACAGATTCCACAGGGAGGATAGAACAGGAGGTGAGAGAGGAGGGATGGAGATTTTGATCAGTGAAACATCACTGCAGCACTTAGAGAGGATATTCCTGGGGAAAGCCCAATGAAGCCATAATAGTGCAACTGAGAAATGGGAATGGGTCATCAGTTTGATATGACTGTACTACAGGCCCCCAACAGTCAGCGAGAGTTTGAGCAGCAAATATGTCTGGAGATCTAAGATATCTGTAAAAATTATAGAGTTAGAATGGTCAGGGATTGTAACTTGCCAAACCTAGTCTGGGACTGCCAGATTGCCCTGAGCTTGAATGGGTGGAATTTGTTAGGCATGTACAAGAAAAATGTCTCAGTCAGAATGTAAATGGTTGGACAGCAGGAAGTGGTAAAACCTGACCTCCCCTTGGGGAACAAGGTAGGGAAAGGGACTGAGGTATTAGTGGGGCAACACTTTGGCAAAGTGAGCACAATTGTATTAATTTGAAAATAGCGATGGAAAAGCACAAGCCTGGTCCACAAGTTAAATATCAAAATTCGTCTTGCCGCAATCCAGAAAGTATTAGTGAAGAGCTTTTGGCAATTGATTGTGGAGGCTATTTGCAGGTAAAGGGACGTCAGGCAGGTGGGGAGCTTTCAAACGAGCGATAAAATGAGAGTTCAGGGTCACCATATTTTTGTTAGTGTGAAGGACAATGCTGACACAAGTGGGATACACTGATGATTGGGGGCATTGAGGCTCTGGTCAAGAAAAAGGGGGCACGTGTCACATATAGGCAGCTGGATTAAGGGAATCCATTGAAGAAGATAGCGGGTGGAGTAATTAACTTTAAAGGGAAATCAGGAGTGCACAAAGGGGTCCACAAAAATCATTGGCAGATCAGGCTGAGGAAAATCCAAAGAGATTCTTCAAGTATGTTCTTCAGGAAATTAACTAGGGGAAGAATATAGCTCCTTGATTACGAATGGGGCCATCCAAGTGTGGAAACACAGGAGATGGGTGAGACCGGAACAAAAATTTCATGTTTGAACTTAACTTGGATAAATACTGGGGAAGTCAGGGAATAAGGTACAGTGACGTCTTCAAAAGACTCCACTGAACAGAACAGGAGGTACTGAAGGTTCTAAAATGCATATAAGATGGACAAATCCTTGGGAACTAATCAAGTATATCCCAGGATATTGCGGGAAGCTCAGGCTGAAATTGTGGGGTCCCATAAAGAGATATTCCTATCACTGATAGCCATGGGTGATGAGCTGGAAGCCTGGAGGGTGGCTAAGGTTGTGCCATTATTTAGGAAAGGCTGCAAGGGAAAGTCAGGGACATCAACACCAATTAGTTTGATGTCAGCGATGCAGACATTGTTGGAAGCGATTCTGCAGGACAGGAGTTACATGCAGTTGCAACGACAAGGATTGATTAGGGATAATCAGCACAGCTTTGGAACGCTGCATAGAATTCTGATCATCCTGATCTGGGAAGCATTTCCTGAAATTGCAAATGGAGCAAAGATTGACGAAGATGTTACTGATACTGGAGGGTTTGACAGAAACGGAGAGGCTGGATAAGCTGGAATGCATCCTGGGGGAATGAGATAAATGTGGCAGATAGGTTTAAATAGAATGCAAAGAATTTTCTACAGCACACAAGTCCAAAAAAGCAACTGGAGAGACACTAGGGCTCCTCAAAGATCAGTGAAGCCATCCAAGTGTCGAACCACAAGAGGTAGGAGAGGGACTAAATGAGCATTTCATGTCAGAATGTACTGTGGACAAAGACTAGGAAACAAAGGGAAAGAAACAGTGATGGCTTGTAAAGAGTCCCCATTACAGAAGAGGTGGTGCTGGAGGTTTTAGAACACAAAGGTAGAGAAAGCCCTAGGTCCTGAACAAGTGTATACCAGAACATTGTGGCAAAGTAGTAGCAGGGACGCGAGCAGAAATATTTATATCATTGTCCTTCACATTTCCACTGGACGTAGGTGGCTGAGGGGTGACCGTATAAAGGTTTATAAAACCATGAGGGGTACAGGTAACCAACATCTTTACCCCAGGGTAGTGGAGTCCATAACTAGATGGGATTGAACTGCAGAAGGATAAGGTGTTAGCAATTCTGCCAAGTGCAAAAAAAGGTCCCCTGGGCCAGATGGGATTTATTCTTGGCTTCTCTGGGAGGCCAGTAAGGAGATTGCTGAGCCGTTGGCTTTGATCTTTATGTCGTCATTGCCGTCAGGAATAGTGCCAGAAGACAGAAGGACAGCAAATGTTGTCCTCTTGACCAAGAAGGGGAATAGAGACAACCCGGGGTAATTATAGAAGTGTGAGCCTTACTTCGATTCTGGGTAAAGTGTTGGAAAGGCTTGTAAAGGCCAGCATTTATAATCATCAGGAGATGAACACGTTGATGAGGGATAGTCGGCATGGTTTTGGGAAGTGTAGGTCATGCCTCACAAACCTTGTTGACTACTTTGAGGTGACCAAACAGGTGGATGTGGGTAAAGCAGAACTTGGTAGTGCAGATGAGCAGAGAGATCACTTTGTCCATGTACATGGATCATTGACAGTTGCCACCCAGTTTGTTAAGAAGGCATTCAGCAGGTGAGCTTTTATTGGGACAGGGAATGAGTTTCGGAACCATGAGATAATGCTGCAGCTGTACAAAACTCTGGTGCGGCCGCATTTGAAGTGTTGCCTATGGTTCAAGTCACCGCTTTAGAAGGATGTTAAAAATTTGGAATGTGTTCCGAGGAGTTTTACTACGATGTTACCTGGTACAGAGGGAAGGTGTCATGAGGAAGGCTGAGGGACTTGAACCTGTTTGTATTTGAGAGAAGAGTTTAAGATCAATTAATTGAGACATATAAGACAATCAGAGGGTGACATGGTTTGGACAGTGAGAGCCTTTTCCCTCAGGTGGCGACTCCTAGCACGAGGGCAAATAGTTTTAAATTGAAGTAGTAATTAATATTAACATTAATTAATAGATATAGGACAGATGCCAGAGGTAGGTTCTTTACTCAGAATTGTCAGGCATGGAATGCATGGCCTGAAACAGTGGTAAAAGTGAGGTCTACAGATGCTGGAGATCAGAGCTGAAAGTGTGTTGCTGGAAAAGCGCAGCAGGTCAGGCAGCATCCAAGGAACAGGAAATTCGACGTTTCGGGCATAAGCCGTTCATCAGCAACACACTATTCCAGCAATACATTTTCAGCTCTGAAACAGTGGTAGACTCGCCAACTTTATGGGCATTTAAACAGTCATTGGATAGGCATATGGATGAGAATGGAATAGGGAAGGTTAGATGTGCTTCAGATTGTTTCCACAGGTTGGCGCAACATTGAGGGTCGAAGGGCCTATACTGCACTGTCATGTTCTATGTTCTGTGTTCTGGAGGGCATAAGTAGGAGATGGTAGAGGAAAAAACTTAAAAGGATTAGGAGGAGAAGATTTTCCACACAGAGTATGGTGCGGGTATGGAATAAGTTTTGAGGGGAAGTGGTAGAGAAAAGTACAATAACAACATGTAAAAGACATTTGTCCAGGTACATGGAGAGGAGAAGGTTTGAAGGGATTTGTGTTAAGTGCAGGGTAACGGGACTCGTTCAGGGATTCTGGTCAGCATGGACTAGTTGGATCAAAGGAACCGTTTCCGTGCTGCATGTTATTGGAGGAGGAGACTACTGAGATAAGGCACATAATAGACACTGAAGCAAATTATATTAATAGTGATGGTAGGCTGGAATGCACCATAATTCAAGTATGTCGAGGGAGGAGAGGGAAGGGAGGCGGTTACCGGGACTGTATCTGTTGTAGGAGTTACAAATTATTGAAGACACTAGTCACCAAGACATGCCATAGATAGAGTGTTGCAGAGTAGTGAGTCTTAACACAACAGAACTTACTATAGGGGTGTTGATTGAGCCTGGGGTGTGTCTGTACTGTGCTTCCTCTCCAGCACTGTATCTGTGCCATGTTTTGTTAGCCGATGTTTGGAGCTCTGTCTTTGCTCTCTGCTCTGTTCACTGTGAGTGATCTTACCTCACTTCCAGATTTATTGAAGACTCCAATCCTCCCTTCCCTTTATCTCCCTGGCTGATCAACCATCTTCAATGTGGCGATGGACGAGACAGCCAGCAGCTGGGAAGTCTATTGAGTCAGGACCTTCCTGAGTACCTACAGGAGTCAGAGGAATAGACTGTTTGGGAAATTAGAGTGATCTCGTGAGGGATACACATCGGGAATGGCACTAAGTCCAACAGAGATCTGAAAAACCCTGTCTCCATCCCTGGCCTGTGCTGCTGCGTCTCTCTGGAGTGAAGACTTCAATTAGCTCAGGATCTGGAGTAGCTGCAAGAGTGAGAGATGATGCTGACAGAGGCAGCAATTAGACCCACACAGTGAGGGATACCACATGGAGAGAGACTGAGTGATATCACCAGAGGGCAGGAAGATTTCATAACGAAACAATCATGTAGGAAGAACAGGTTTAGGTTCCTGATGCCCTGGTATCAGTGCTCAGGAATGAGCAACCTTTGAGCAGGTGAAGTGATGGCTTCGTGGTATTACTGCGAGAGCATGTATCCGAAACCTCACCCAATGTTCAGTGGAGACAGGTTTAAACCCACCATCAGAAATGGTGGAATTTGCAATCATCATTTTTTTAAATTGCAATTAACAATCTATGGATAAGTACGAAATCATTGCTGATGTCCCAAACAATGTTTGTTCATCAAAAATACACTAGGGGACATCTGCCATCCTCACGTGATCTGTACGACATCCCCACAGCAAAGTGTTTGCCTCTGAAATGGCCGAGCAAGTTACTCAGCTCAAGGGCAGCGTGGGCTGGGCAGGAAAGGCTGGTCAGTCAGAGACACCAACATCCCATACCTGAGTTTAAAAATAAACCATTCGGATGGTCCCGCTGTAAATGTGCTGGGACCAGTCTCCTGGCCAATCACATTGGTAGGTTTAGGGACAGGGCTTTAAACTGACAGAGAGGATGCAGAGACAGGGTTCAGATGAAAGGAACTTGCCAAATCCAAATAGAAAAGGTGAAGCTTTGGAACAACATGGGGATGTGGCTGAAGACAAGCAGAAAGGAACAGGATGGGACCAAGTTTAACTAAAACTGTACGTCAGTGAATCAATTTGAGACAGAAAATTGTAGGAAACAGCAAATTATGCTTTTTTTTGTGGAATGGACAAAGTCTCTGCCATAAGGTAGATGGATTTGTGACACAGTGATAAAAGAGAGTTAGACTTCAGGGTGACGTGGTTACAGGGTGAAAAAAGGTGGACATAAATATTCAATGGTTCACAACCTTGTGCAAACTCAGGCAAAGTGGACAACGCTAACAGTAATTGATAACAAAGGCATGACAGAGAAATCATTTGGCCGCAGATCATGAAGTAGAGTCAGTCTGAATGTAAATTCTGGCTACAATTTGCCAAAGACACAAGCAGCAGAACAGTTTCAGGCCAATGAACAGCATTTCATGGCTCATCACTGCATCACACAGGAACTCATTGGAATTTTTAATAAAGGCATAATGACAATTCAGTGAAAATTCAAACTTCATATAACATTGACAATCACACTGACAACGGGAAAAGTGGAAGGGAAGTTCGGAGAATTTTTTCAGTTTTTCTTTAAATAACTTATTGTGCAACTGGCTAGGGATGTAACTGTGTCAGATCGACCGTTGTGTGATGAAACTTAGTGAATGAGTAATGTCATCTGGAGAGATCCTCTGGGAAATTGCGCTAAAGTGCAGTTTAAAGAAATATAAAAGTTTTAAAGTGAATCACAGAAAGGACAAGCTACAACTAAAAACAAAAATTGCCAATGACATGAGTTTGAGAGGAGAACTGACCAAGCTAAACAATTTAAACAGATTGAAACATTTGGTAAACATTTGAAGGAACAGTGTAAATCAATCAACAAAAGGATATTCCATTTAAACAAACAAAATCTTAACAAGAAACCCACACCTTTCCCTCACTCAGGACAAAATGGATCATGTTAGATTATGAAGTTGAGAAGATCACCAAAAAGTACTTAAAATCTTGAAGCGCGAGAGTGTTTTAGTTTTAAAGTTTCAAGGGGTTGCAATTGGTCTGTTAGCAGGAATAGGGCAATTGGCAGAGGAATCCCCGTGAGGGTATAATGTCACCATACGAACAGGGAGAGGTGAAGGTGCTGGAGGTGGCGAGAGTGTTACAGAAAGTGGGCAGGGCCTGAAGAGTGTTTCAAACTAAGTACGGGTTGTTGCAGCTGGAGGGGTTTGCAAAGGTAGGGAGGGACATATGTATTTTTATTTATTCATTTATGTAATGTGAGTGTCACTGACTGGTCTAGTATTCGTTGAGCCCACTCTTAATTACCCAGAGGGCAGCTCAGAGTCAGTCATATTGCGTTTGGCCTGGAGTCAAATGTTGGCCAGACCAGGAGAGAATATTTGTTGTCCTTCCATAAAGGAGGACAGTGAACGTGATGAGTTCTTCCTTCTGATCAGCAGTGCATTTATGATGGCCTGACCAATGTCTTGTAAAGATACAACATGACATCCCAACTCTTACTCTCCATGCTCTGACCAATGAAGGTACCCATCCCAAACGCCTGCTTCACCAGCCTGCCTGCCTGTGATGCAACTTTGAAAGAACTGTGTACCTGCATCCCCGTGTCTCTGACTGACAGCACCACCCAGGGCCCGAACATGAGCAGTACAAGTCCCACCCTGGTTTGTTTCACCACAATGCAACACTTCACATCTATCTAATTAAACTCCATCTGCTATTCTTTTGCCCACTATCCAGAAGTACTGTTAATCCTGTTGTATCATAGATAACCTTCTTCACTGTCCACTTTACCACCAATGTCAGTGTCACACAAGAAGCTTATTTACCAGGAAACCAATATTCCCATACAAAACATTTATCCAAGTGACAAACAACAGGGGACCCACTGCACCGCGGGTCACATGCCTCCAGTCAGAAAAACAACATGTCTCCCATCACCCTCTGTCTCCAATCATCAAGCCAATTTTGTATCCAGTTGACTAGCTCCTCCTGAATGTCATATCCGTTCACACTGATTTAAGCTTATTACCCATTTACCATACGGACCGTAGAACACAGAACAGTACAGGACAAGACACTTCGGCCATGATGCCATGCCAACCTTTTATCCGCCTGTAAGACCAAACTAACTTCCATACCCTTCATTTTACTCTCATTCATGTGCCTATCCAAGAGTCTGTTAAATGTCCCGAAAGTATCTAATTTTACTGCCACCAATGTCAGTGCATTCCAACCACCTACCATTCTCTATCCTTTTATCTATCCTCCATTCACCTTAAAATTACACCACCTTGTAATAGTTATTTATGCCATAGGAGAAGAAGTCTCTCAGTATTCACTCTCTCTGTGCCTCTCATCATCTTGTTCCCCTCCACTAGTTCGCCCCACCCCTTTTTCACTCCCATGAGAAAAGCCTTAGGTCTCTCAAACTTTGTACATAAGAAATGCCCTCCAGGATGCTAGAAAGATGCAGTAAAACCTCACTGTTCTTAAAATCTATCCCCTTTCTAAGGAAAGCCAACACAACATATGCATTTTTAACAACCCTATCAACGTGCGTGACAACTTTGAGGGATCAATGGCTATGGACCCCTTAATCTCTCTGATCCTCCATATGGCCAAGCATTCTGCCTTTCACCCTGTATTCTGTATTCAAATTCCACCTTCCAGAATGAATCACTTCACACTTTTCCAGCTTGAACTCCATTTGCCATTTCCAGCCCAGATCTACCTCCTGTCAATGTCCCATTGCAACCGACAACAGCCCTCCACATTACCCACCACTCCACCTGATTGGCAAACTTACTAACCAACTCTCCAACATCAACATCCAAGTCATTTATAAAAATCACAGAGAGCAGAGTCCCAAAGCTTACTGTTACAGAACACCACTGGTTACTGAGCTCCTGGCTCAATACTGTCCATCTGCTGCCATACTCTGTCTTCTCTGGGCCATCCAATCCTGTACCCAGACAGACAGATTTCCCTGTATCCCATGCCTACTCAGTTTCTGAATGAGCTTCAACATATTCTGCCATATCTTCAAAGAATTCAATAAGGTTTGTGAGGCATGAGCTGCCCCTCACAAACCTATACTAACTGTCTAAAATTTAACCATGGTTTTCCAAGTAGTCATAAATTCTGTCTGTCAGAGTCCTCTCCAATAATCTGCACACCACAGACATTAGACTAATTCTGTAATTTCCAGGATTCTACTTCCGTAACATGGCCCAGTCTCTACAAATCTTCTCTCCTCTGCCACGTTCCCCAAAAGGGCACTGGAGGGTGGTGTGGATGACAGAGATAAGCTAGGGATATCAGGACAGGAGGATTTTGCAGACATTCGGAGGATTGCAGTGCCAAAAGGAGGATTCAGTAATTGTGAGGTTACATGGTAATGAACGCATTTGAGGAGGGAGGGAGGGAAGATTGTAGCGAAATGAAAGGTTTCACAGTTTAGGTGTTTTGTTAGGACTGCAAGAGGTTACTGAGTTGGGGAAGGTTTAAGCACTGGTGGATTTTACATAAACATGATTTTGATTGCAATGGCAGGAAGAGGATGCAGGGATCTGGAGAGTATGGGGTCTGAACGAGGTTACACAAATAGGAAGAGTTGTCAGAAGTGGAGGTGTTTATAGTGACCTGATGGTCTGATCTGGAGCAGAGGACTCGGATTGGGAGGGATATGGGGACTGCAGATGGTTTGTCAGGGAGGGAGGACCATAGAGCCACATGAGGTTACAGAAATATGGAGAGCTGTAGGGCCTGCAGGCGTTCGTGGAGATGGGGAGGTTGGGAGGGATGGAGCAGTTTACAGGGAAAAGGATAGTGGTAGGTCAGCGCTGGTTTATACTGACAGGGACTATTGAGGGAATGGAGCAGATTACAGAGACTATGTAGGTTGTATAGACGCGAAGAAAAAACATACATTTCGAGGGTAGTCGGGACTAAAGACGTTTAGATATCTCGAAATTGTTAGGTTCTGGTGTTATTTAGACATGGAGGATGTGGAATCGGACAGATTTTCCTGGAGGTGAGAACAGCAATTTTGCTTGGAGACAGTTACACAGATAAAGGAACATTAGTAACCTCCTCCAGTTTGGCCTAAGTGGGAAAGTGTTGTAGGGGAGGTTGTCGTTAACACAGATAAGGGTGTAAGAGCTGGAGAAGGTTTATGCAGATTAGTAGATGGGTGGAAATACTGGAGGAGCAGACATTGAGAAGATGGGTGATAGTAATGAGAGCATTATACACAGACCGTGGTTCCTTTAGGAACTGGATTAGAACAGTTATAGAGACTGGACTGGGTTCGACAGATCGGAGTGTGGCAGAGAACTGAGAAGATTATAGGGTCTCCACAGATTGATTGTGTCTTTAGAGCTGGAAGAGTTTCGGGAGATATGGAAACCTTAAACCCAATGTATACCAACTTCATTTGCCAGCCCAGAGCCTCAATATCCCTCATCAGCCAGGGGTCCCTCAACCTGCCACTTTTCCCTTCACCATTACAGTTACATACCGACCCTGCATTTTCAGTATCACACTTTTAAAAGCCTCCCATTTTCCAGTCGTTTCTTTTCCTTCAAACAGACTCCCCCACTCAACCTCAGCTAGGTCCTGCTTCATTGCCGCAAAACTGGCTGTGTTCCTGCATAGCTCCTTAACCTGTGGACCTCTCCTATCATTTTCCATAAGCCCTGGGAGTAATCGGGAGTTCACAACCCTTGTTGCCCTGCTTTTTAACTTCTTACCTAATCCAGATACTCACTTGACCAGAACCCACCTAACTGTATCTATATCATGTGTACTGATGTGCACAATTACCACTGGTTACTCACCATCCCCCTGGAGAAAAGGGGCAAAACCTGACCTCCCCTTGGGGAAAAAGGTAGGGAAAGGGACTGAGGGGTTAGTTTGGGGATAATCTTTACAAAGTGACACAACTGTATTAGGTTGAAAACAGTTATGGAAAAGGACAGGCCTGTTCCACAAGTGAAACATCAAAACTGTCCTGCCCCAATCCAGAAGGTATTGGTCAAGAGCTTTTAGCTGTTGATTGTGGAAACTATTTGCAGGTAAATGGACCTCAGGCAGATGGGAAGCTTTCAAAAGAAAGAAAAAATGAGAGTCCAGGGTGAGGATATTTCTGTTAGTGCGAAAGACAATGCTGATTACAAGTAGAAAGTTCTGGATGATTGGGGGTATTGAGGTTCTGGTCAGGAAAAAGGCAGCCCATGTCATATATGGCCAGCTGGATTCCTCAAGGAACATTGTGGGTACAGTAATACACTGAAGTGGGAGAGCAGGAGGCCAAAAAGGAGACCTGAGAAAACCTTGGCTGGTAATGCTGAGGAAAATCCAAAGGGATTCTCCATGAATACTAACGTCAGAAGATTAACTAGGGACAGAATGTGTCCCCTTAAAGATCAAAGGGATAATCTATGTGTGGAACCACAGCAGATGAGTGAGATCCTTAACGAAAATTTCACATCAGTACTTAAAGACTGGGGAGGTCAGGGAAATAAAGTCTTCAAAAGACTCTGCATATCAGAAAATGAGGAGCTGGAGTTTTAAAAACACATTAAAAAAAGACAAATCCCTGGAGCTAATCATGTATATCCGAGGACATCGTGGGAAACTCAAGAAGAAGTGCCCCTTAAAGAGTTATTTATATCAGTGACAGCCACGGGTGATGAGCTGGAAGCCTGGAGGGTGTTTAATGTTGTGCCAGTATTTAACACTGCTGCGACGGAAAGCCAGGCACCTAAAGACAAATTGGCTTGATATTAGTGTGGCGTACGGTGTTGGAGGGGTCTCTGAGGGACAGGAGTTACGTGCATTTCGAAAGGCAAGGGTTGATTAGGGACACAAAGTACACAAGTAGTGTCTCACAAACTTGCCTGAGTTTGTTGAAGACGTGACTAAGAAGATAGAAGACATAACAGGAGACTGTGTTTATGCTGACCATAGCAAGGCCTTGGACAAGGTTTAGCGTGGAAAACTTGTTAGTAAGGTTAGATCACATGGGAGCAGGGAGAGATAGACAACTGGATACAAAATTGGCTTGACAGTGGGAAACAGAGTGGTGGGAAAGGGTTGTTGTGTCGACTGGAGGTCTATGACCAGCAGTGTGCCATAAGGAACAGTGCTGGGTCCATTGTTATGCATCATTTACAGAAAATATTTCTGCAAGAGCATAAGAGTCATTGTTAGTACGTTTGTTGATAAAAGTCTGTATATAACACGGGTTTTCGTGGGCAGGGAATACAGTTATCGAATGGGATCGCGAACAACTGAGCCAGTGGGCCAAGAATGAAAGATGGAGTTGGATTAAGATGATGGATTTTGTTAAGGTAAACTAAAGAGGACTAACAGTTAATGGTCGGGCCATGGGCAGTGTTATCGAACAGAGAGAGAGACCAAGGGATATAGTTACATTGTTCCTTGGAAGTGGCATCGCAGGTGGACATGGTGGGGAAAGGGACATTCGGCACACTTGCCGTCATGGGTCAGAGCATTGAGTCTCTGAGTTGGTACATCATGATGGGCTGTACAAGGCATTGCTGGGTCCCCAGTTGGAGTACTGCATAGAATTCTGATCCTCCTGCTTCAGGAAGCATTTACTGAAACTGTAAATAGAGCAAGGATTGACGAAGATGTTATGGATACTAGAGGGTTTGAGAGAAACGGAGAAGACAGACAAGTTGGAAAGCAACATGGGGTGGAGGGGAGGATGAGATAACTTTGGTAGTTAAGGTTAAGGAGAATGCAATGACATTCTACAGCACACACATACGAAAAGCGACTAGAGAGACAATAGGGCCCCGCACAGAGCAATAAGGCCATCCATGTATGGAGCCACAGAAGATGGGTGAGACCCTAAATGAACCTTTTATGTCATAAATTACTGCAGACAAGTCAGTTAAAGAGAAAATTATGGCTCCAAAAGAGTTCTCTTTACAGAATAGGTGGTGCTGGAGGTCTTAGAACACAAAGGTAGAGAAAGCCCTAGGTCCTGAACTGGACTGGATCGAAGTGCAGAAGGAGGAGATGTTCGCAAGTCTGTAAAGTCTAAACATAGTTAAATCCCCGAGGCCGAATGGGATTTATTCCCGGATTCACGGGGAATCCAGGAAGGAGATTGCCAAGCCTTTGGCTTTGATGTTTATGTCGTCAATGTTTACTGGAATAGTGCCAGAAGGTTGGAGGAGAGCAAATGTTGCCCCCTTAGAATAGATTACTTACAGTGTGGAAACAGGACCTTCGGCCCAATAAGTCCACACCGACCCTCTGATGAGCAACCCACCCAGACCCATTCCCTTACATTTATTCCTTCACCTAACACTCTGGGCAATTTAGTGGCCAATTCACCTAACCTGCACATTTTGGACTGTGGAAGGAAACCGGAACACCCGGAGGAAATCCACACAGACACGGGGAGAATGTGCAAACTCCACACAGACAGTTGGCTGAAGCCGGGTCTCTGGCACAGTGAGGCAGCAGTGCTAACCACTGCGCCACCGTGCCATCCCAAGCAGGGGAGTGGAGACAATCCTGGTAGTTATACACTTGTGAGTCTTAATTTGATTCTGGGTAAAGTGTTGGAATGGCTTGGAAGGGATAGGATTTATATTCATCTGGAGATGAGTAAGTTGATTAGGGACAGTCAACACGATTTTGTGAAGGGTTGGTCGTGCCTCACAAACCTTATTGAGATCTTTAAGAAGGTGAACAAAGAGATGGATGAGGGTAAAGCAGTTGATGTGGTGTATATATATTTCAATAAGGCATTTGCTAGGGTTCCCCATGGTAGGCTCTTGCCGATAATACTAGGCATGGGATTGTGGGTGATTTAGCAGTTTGGATCAGAAAGTGGCTCACTGAAAGAAGGTAGAGAGTATTGGTTGATGGGAAATATCGATCATGGAGTTCAGTTACTGGTGGGTACTGCCAGGATGTGTTTTAGGTCCATTGTTGCTGTCATTTATATAAATGACCTGAACGAGGGCGTTGAAGGATGGGTTAGTAAATTTGCAGAAGACACTAAGGTCGGTAGAGTTGTGGATAGTGACGAAGGATGCTGTAGGTTACAGAAAGGTATAGATAGACAGCTGGACTGAAAGTTCGCAAATGGAGTTGAATGTGGAAAGAAATGAGGCGATTCACTCTGGAGGGAGTAACAGGAACACAGAGTACTGCGATAATGGTAAGATTGTTGGTAGTGTAGATGAACAAAGAGATCTCTATATCCAAGTGCATAGATCCTTCAAAGTTGCCACCCAGGTTTATGGATTTTCTAAGAAGCCATTCAGTGTGTGAGCTTGTATTGGTAGAGGGATTGAGTTTCGGAACCATTAGACCATGCTGCAGCTATACAAAACTCTGGTGTGGCCACATTTGTTCAGGTCACTGCATTACAGGATGGATGTGTAAGCTTTGGAAAGGATTCAGAGGAGATTTACTCGGAAGTTACCTGGCATGGAGGGAAGGTCTTATGAGGAAAGGCTGAGGGACTTTAAGCTTTTTTGTACAAGAGAATGTGTTTGAGGTCAATTAATTGAGACATAAAAGATAAATTTGCAGGTGAGATGGGTTGGACAGTGAGAGCCTTTTGTCTTGGATGGCGATGCCTAGCACGAGGGGAGATAGCTTTAAATTGAGATAGATATTAATATTAATAAATAGATATGGGACAGATGCCAGAGGTAGGTTCTTTACTCAGAATAGTTGGGGCATGAAATGCATTGCCTGCAACAGTGGTAGACTCTCCAACTTTAAGGGCATTTAAACAGTCATTGGATAGACATATGGATAAGAACTGGAATAGTGTTGGTTCGATGGGCTGCAGATTGGTTCCACACGTTGGCCCAAAATCGAAGGCCGAAGGGCCTGTATTGCGCTGTCATCTTCTGTGTTCTAGTGTGCATAAATATGACATTGGGGAGGAAAGACTTAAAAGAGATGTTAGGAGAAAATTTTCTGCACAGAGGGTGGTGCAAGTATGGGATGAGTTTCCGGGGAAGTGGTAGAGAAAACTACAATTACAACATGGAAAAGTTGGGCAGGTACATGGGGAGGAGAAGGTTTCTGGGATTTGGGTCAAATGCAGGGAAATGTGACTCATTCATGGACTTTGGTCAGCATGGATTAGTTGGATTGAAGGAATAGTTTCCGTACTGCATGACTCTGTCTCCAGTTATTGGAGGAGGAGACTACCGAGATAAGACATGTTGTGGACACTTAAGCAAGTTACATCGATAGAGATGGTAGTCTGGAATTCAGTACATTTCAAATATGTGGAGGGACTATTGGGCTAGGAGGAGGTTACAAAGATAGGATCTGTTATAGGAGTTACACATTATTGAAGACACTGGTGCACAAGACATGCCATAGATACACTGTTGCAGAGTAGTGAGTCTTAGTACAACAGATCTTACATTAGGAGTGGTGATTGGGCCAGGGGGGTGTGTGTACTGTGCTCCCCCTCCTGAACTGTATCTATGTCATGTCTTGTTAGCCGATATTTATAGCCCTCTCTTTGATTCCTGCTCTGTGCACTGTGAGTGATCTTACCTCACTGCAGGATTTATTGAAGGCTCTAGATCTCCCTGCCCTTTGTCTCTCTGGCTGACCAACCATCTTCAATGTGGTGATGGACGAGACACCCAGCAGCTGGGAAGTTAATTGAGTACCTCGAGGAGATAGAGGAATGGACAAAATGGGAAATTAGACTGATGCAGTGAGGATTAAAAATGGCACTGAGTACCACCACAGACATCTGGAAAATCCAAGTTTCCATCCCTGGCATGTGCTGCTTCGTCTCTCTGGAATAGAGAATTCTGTTAGCTCAGGATCTGATGTAGCTGCAATCGAGAGAGAGCGAGAGAAAGCGAGAGAGAGAGAGAGAGAGAGAAAACGAGATAATAAGTGATATCACCAGAGCGCTGGAAGATAACAGGATCACATAATTGTGTTGGAAGAACGCGTTTTGCTCCATGGTGCACTGGAATAACCGGTCCCAAGTGAGCAACCTGTGTGCAGGTGAAGTGATGGCCTTGTGGCATTATTGCTAAAGCATGCATCCCAAATCTCAGCTAATGTTCAGGGGAGGCAAGTTGGATTCCCACTATCAGAAAAGGTGTAATTTGAAATCAATTAGTTTAAAAATAGTGATTAACAAACCACAAATAAGTATGAGATCATTGTTGATGTACAACAAATCCAAACACTTCTCCTTTCGGGAAAGACATCTGCCCATCCTGACGTGATCTGCATGACATCCCCACAGCAAAGTGGTTGCCTCTCAATTATCCCCTGAAATGGCTGAGCAAGTTAGTCAGCTCAAGGACAGCAAGGGATAGGCAAGAAGGGCTGGTCAGCCAAAGGCATCCACATCCCATACCTGATTTAAAAAATAATCCATTACGATGATCCCACTGGAACCGTGCTGGGACCGGTGTCTTGGCCAGTCATGTCGGTAGGTTATGGACAGGGCTTTAAACTGACAGAGAGGATGCAGGAACAGGGTTCAGGTGAAAGGAGCTTTCCATATCCAAATAGAAAAGGAGACGCATCTGATCAGCATGGAGATGTGACTGAAGACAAGCAGAAAGTAACACGGTGGGACCAAGTTTAACTAAAATTGTACATCAGCGAATACAGTTTTGACAGGAAATTATAGGAAAGAGTAGGGATTTTTTTGAATGGACAACGTCGCTGCAATAAGGTAGATGGATTTAAGACTCAGAGATAAAAGAGATTTAGATAGCAGAGAGACATGGATACAGCTGCATGGTGAACATAAATATTCAATGGTTCACAATCTTGTGCAAACTCAGGCAAAATGGACAATATTAACAATAATGGGTAACAAAGGCATTACAGAGAAAGCATTTGGCCGCAGATCATGAAGTAGTGTCAGTTTGAATGTAAATTCTGGCTACTACTTGCCAAGGACACAAGCAGCAGAACAGTTTTAGCCAGCGAACAACATTTCATTGCTCATCACTGCATTAAACAGGAAATCATTGGAATTTTTAACAAAGGCCTGGGGATAATTCAGTGCAACTTCAATATTCGTATAATCTCCTATAGTCGATTCTCCTGCTCCTCGGATGCTGCCTGGCCTGCATCTGCAGTCCTCACGTTCTTCTGTTTGCATAATCTTGCCAATTACACGGACAACAGTGACATTGAAAGGGGAGTTGGGAGATTTTTTTTCAGTGCTTCTTTGAAACACATTGTGAAACTGGCTATAACATAACTATCTCAAATCAACTGATGTGTGATGAAGCTTAGTGACTGAGTAATGTCACCTGGAGAGATCCTCCGGGAAATTTTGATAATGTCATGTTTAAAGAAATATAAAGTTTTAATGTGAATCACAGGAAGGAAAATTTACAACTAGAAACAAAAATAGCCAGTTACATGAGGATGAGAGGAGAACTGACCATGATAAACAGGCTGAACAAACTGAAATACGTGTCTGTAAATGAACAGTGGAAAACATTTAAAGAGACAGTGAAACATACTCAACAAAAGGACATTCCATTGAAACAGATCAAAACTCAGCAAGAAATTCCCACCCGTCCCTCACTCAGGTTAAAATGGATCATAATAGATTATGAGGCTTGGATGATCATCAAAACGTTCTTAAAATCCTGAAGTAAGAGAAAATTTGAGGAGTAAGTGTTAGAGGGATTGCAAAGGGTCTGCTAGCAGCAGGAGGGCAGTGGGAAGGGGAATCATGATCAGGATTTAATGACACGACAGGAACAGGGAGAGGTGAAGGTGTTGGAGTTGGTGCGAGTGTTACAGAGAGTGGTCAGGGCCTGAACGGTGTTACAAAGCCAATAGGGATTGTTGAAGATGGAGGGGTTTGCAGAGATAGGGAGGGACATATGTATTTTAATTTAGTCATTAATGGGTTTTGGGTGTCACTGATTGGACCAGCATTCTTTGTCCCACTGCGAATTGCCCAGAGGATAGCACAGAGTCAGACATTTTGCTTTGGGTCTGGAGTCACATGTCGGTCATAGCAGGTTAGAATGTCAGATGTCCTTCACTAAAGGAGGTCAGTCAACCTGATGAGTTCTTCCTACAGATCAGCAATACTTTTTCGGTGACCTCACCCGTGTCTTGTACAGATGTAACATGGTAATAACAAGGGCTGCAGATGCTGGAAAACAGAGTCTAGATTATAGTGGTGCTGTAAAAGCACAGCAGGTCAGGCAGCATCTTGACATCCCAAATCCTACTCTCAATGCTCTGCCCAATGAATGGAACCATCCCAAACGCCTGCTTCACCAGCCTATCTTACTGTGACACCTCTTTCAAAGAACTGTGTACCTGAATCCCTGTGTCTCTGACTGACAACACCAGCCAGGGCCCGAATATTAACTGTATAGGGCCAACCCTGGTTTGTTTCACCAAAATGGAACAGTTTGCGTTTATCTAATTAAACTCCATCTGCTATTCTTCATCCAACTATCCCAGCAGTACTGTTAATCCTGTTGTATCACAGATAACCTTCATCACTGTCCACTTTACCACCAATGTCAATGTCACCCAAGAAGCTTACTTACCAGGAAACCAATATTCCAATCCAAAACATTTATCCAAATGACAAACAGCAGTGGACCCACTACCCCGCGGGTCACATGCCTCCAGTCAGAAAAAACAACATGTCTCCCATCACCCTCTGTCTCCTACCATCAAGCCAATTTTGCATCCAGTTGACTAGCTCCTCCTGAATGTCACATCCTTTTACATTGATTTGAGCTTATTAATCAGTTTACCAAACAGAACGTAGAACACAGAACAGTACAGCACAAGACCCTTCGGCCATGATGCCATGCCAACATTTTATCCAACTATAAGATCAAACTTCCATACATATCATTTTGCTACCATCCATGTGCCTATCCAAGGATCTGTTACACCCTCCCACCACTTCCTGTGCAAAGAACCTACATCTGAAATCTCCCCTTCCCCATCCTCCAATCACCTTACAATAATGCCCCCTTGTACCATGTATGCCATGGAATAAAGAGGTCTCTCACTATTCACTCTATCTATGCCTCACACCAGCCTGTTCACCTCTAACAAGTCGCCCTGTCCCCTTCTTCACGCCAATGAGAAACGCTTTAGCTCCCTCAACATTTCCTCATGCGACATGCTCTCCAGTCCAGGCAGTATCCTGACAAATTTTCTTTTTACCCTCTCTCGAGCTTCCGCATCCTTCCTGTAATGAGGGGATCAGAACAGAATACAATATTCTAAGTGTGGTCTAAACAGGGCTCTCCAGAGCTGCAGCATAACCTCATGGCTTTAAAACTCAATCCCCCAGCTCATGAAAGCCAATACAACATATTCCTTCTTAACAACATTATCACCTTGTGTGACAACTTTGACGGATCTCTGGCCATGAAATCCAAGATCCATCTGTTCCTCCACACTAACCAGTATTCTGCCTTTACCACTGTATTCTGCAAAACGAGTCACTTCACACTTTTCCTGATTTGACTTCATCTGCCACTTCTCCGCCCAGCTCTACATCCTGACAATGTCCCATTGAAACAACCAACAGACATCCACAATATTCACCTCTCCACCAACCTTCATATAACTGGAAAACTTACTAACCCACTCTTCCACTCACACATGCAAGTCATTCATAAAATCACAAAGAGCAGAGCTCCTGTAACCTCTCCCTGCAGAAAACCACTGGTCACGAGCTCCACGCTGAATGATTTCCATCTGTCATCACCCTCTGTCTTCTATGGGCCAGGAATTCTGTATCCAGACAGACAGGTTTCCCTGTATCCCATGCTCTGTACTTTCCCAATGAGCCATAAATGTGTTTTGTCACATTCTCAAAGAATTCAATAAGATTTGTGAGGCATGAACGGTCCCTTACTAAGCCATGCTGATTCTCTGTAATCAAACTATGGTTTTCCAAGGAATCATGAATCCTGTCTCTCAGAGTCCTCTCCAATAATCTGCACATCACAGACAGAAGACTGACAGGTCTATAGTTCCTAGGATTATCTCTATTCCCTTTCTTGAACAACGCGTGGCTGATTCACCTAACCTGCTCATCTTTGGAAACCGAAGCACCAGTCGGAATCCCATGCAGACATGGACAGAATGTGCAACCTCCGCAGAGCCAGCAGGGGCTGGAATCTAAATCGTGTCCCTGGTGCTATGAGGCAGCAGTGCTAACCACTGAGCCATCGTACTGCCCCATGTAACTCTCTAGAGCCCTGCTTCTGATCCTTGGTTCCTCAACATTAAGTTATCTTCCTTCTTCCTCTTGATTAGATGTTCTACATCGCTTGGACTCTTGGCAAATGCTTTGCTGAAGTCCACAGAGATAACGTTGACCACTCTGCCTTTAACTATCTGTTGATCAACTCCTCAAAAGAGTCAATCCGGTTTGTGTAACACGGTTTCCCACTCACAAAGCCATGCTGACTCTCTCTAATCAGCCCTTGACTTTCCAAATGTATATAGTTCCTTTCTCTCAGAATCTTCTCCAACAACTTCACCATCACTGGGCTCACGGGACTGTAATTTCCTGGCTTTTCCCTGCAGACCTTAAGTGATGGAACAGCATTAGCCGCCCTCCAGTCTTCCAGTCACTCATTGTGTCTGTTGATAATATACTTATCCTTGTCGGGGACACTGCAATCTCTTCCCTAGCTTCCCACAATATTCGAGGATAGACATAATGAGCTACTGAGGATTGATCTACCTTTATTTGTTTTAAGATTCCAGCACTTTCTCTTCTCTGGTGTGGATTCTTTCCAAGACATCACTATTTATTTCCCGAAGATCGCGAGCTTCCATGTCTTTCTCCACAGTAAATACTGACAACACTACTTTGTCTAATATCGAACCCATCTCCTATTTTCTACCAACTTAGTCCTCAGCTGTTATTGAAACTTGTGTAAAAGGTTTATGAAAATTTAAATAAACCGTATACTCGGTACAGCCACTCCTACAGCCGTATCTATTCTGCCATTTATACTCACACCAATAAAAATACAATCCAACAGGCTCAAAACCACATTCTCTTTTTATTAAATGTGTTTCTAAGGGTCCAGTTATTGTTTTTGACATATCATTTCAAACACATTTCAGCACCCGATTTACTGTCAGGGTAAAACTATTTGGTTTCAGACTGACAGCAGAAAGGGTAATGGGAGTTCTTGCTTATCAATTTGAAAAAGGTAGCTTACAGGGTCAACAGGTAATAGAGGTTTTGGAAATAGGGAAGGTCGTGGTGACTGAAGAACAGTATGAGATTGGGAGTGATGTATGGGCTGAATGAGATTATGGACACAGAGAGTGTAGTGGTGACTGAAGAAGGAGATAGGGAGTGCTGTAGGGCCTGAAAGAGGCCAAAGAGACATGGAGGGCTGTTGGGACTGAAGGAGGTTGCACAGATCAGGAAGATCATGAGGATTAGATTACTTACAGTGTGGAAACAGGCCCATCGGCCCAACAAGTCCACACTAACCCGCCGTAGCGCACCCAACCAGACCCATTCCCCTAGTTTATCCATGCACCTAACACTATGGGCAATTTACCATGGCAACTTCACCTGACTTCCACATTTTTGGTCTGTGGGAGGAAACCGGAGCACCCGGAGGAAACACACGCAGACACGGGGAGAATGTGCAAACTCAATCCAGGCAGTCGTCTGAGGCGGCAAATGAACCTGGGACTCTGGCGCTGTGAGGCAGCAGTGATAACCACTGTCCAACCGTGCTGCTCCCACTAAGATAGAAGGAGGTTACTCTGAATGGGAGGGTCGTTGGGTCTGGATGAGATTGTGGAGATAGGGAGGGTTGTGGGGACTTTTGGAGGTTATGGAGTTATGGAGGTTTGTGGGGAAGAATTCAGCTTACATGGATAGGAAGATTTATGGGGACTGAAGGAATTTACAGAGATAGGGAGGGCTGTGGGGACTGAAGGAGGTTATGGAGATAATAAGTTTATAGAGAAGCACAGGAAAGAAGAGCAGGTATCGGACATTTGAGCACAGAGTCGGTCCCACCATTCAATATGATCATGACTGATCATGTAACCCAGTACAGTATTCCTGCTTTCACACTTACTCTGATATTATAGTGACTACTGGCATTTAGTGATACAGCGGGCTGCAGTAACTGGGGTGGGGTGTGTCTTACAGAGATAGGGAGGGTTGTGGAAGCTAGAACAGGTGACAGATACAGGGAAAGTTTTAGGAATGGGTGGACTTTACACGGATCTGGAGGAATGCAGGGATGGGCCGTGGTAACAAACACAGGGAGGATTTTGGGAGCTCGATCTGAGACAGGTACAGCTGAGAACGCAAGTGAGTCAAACAGTCAGGGCAGGCAGGGACAAGGTAGGACTAATAAATTAAACTGCATTTATTTAAATGCAAGGGGCCGAACAGGAAAGGAAGATGAACTCAGGGCATGGTTAGGAACATGGGACTGGGATCTCATAGCAATTAAGAAGCATGGCTCAAGGATGGAAGGACTTGTAGCTTAATGTTCTAGGATACAAATGCTACAGGAAGGATAGAAAGGGAGGCAAGAGAGGAGGGGGAGTGGCCTTTTGGATAAGGGATAGCATTACAGCTGTTCTGAGGGAGGATATTCCCGGAACTACATCCAGGGACGTTATTTGGGTGGAACTGAGAAATAACAAAAGGGTGATCACCATGTTTGAATTGTATTATAGATGACAATAGTCAGAGGGAAATTGAGAAACAAACTTGTCAGGTGAACTCAGCTTTCTTTAAGAATCATAGGGTAATTATCGTAGGGGATTTCAACTTTCCAAATATTGACTGGGATTGCCATAGTGTTAAAGGTTTAGATGGAGATGCATTTCTTACGTGTGTACAAGACAATTGTCTGATTCAGTATGTGTATGTACCTTCTAGAGAAGGTGTAAAACTTGACCTACTCTTGGGAAATAAGACAGGGCAAGTGGCTGAGGTGTGAGTGGGTGATCACTTTGGGGCCAGCAACTATAATTCTATTAATTTCAAAATAGTGATGGAAAAGGATAGATAAGATCTAAAAGATAAAGTTCTAAATTGGAGAAAGCTCAATTTTGACGGTATTAAGCAAGAACTTTCGAATGCTGTTTGGAGACAGATGTTCACAGGTAAAGGGACGGCAGGAAAACGGGAAGCCTTCAGAAAAGATAACAAGAATCCAGAGAAAGTATATTCCTGTCAAGGTGAAAGGAAAGGCTGGTAGGTATAGGGAATGCTGGATGACTAAAGAAATTGAGGGTTAACTTAAGAAAAAGGAGGAAGCATATGTCAGGTATAGAGAGGATAGATCGAGTGAATCCTTGGAAGAGTGTAAAGAAAGTAGGAGTATACTTAAGAGGGAGATTAGGAGGGCAAAACAGGGACATGAGATAGCTCTGGCAAATAGAATTATGGAGAATCCAAAGGGTTTTTTACAAATGTATTAAGGACAAAGAGTAACTAGGGAGAGAATAGTGCCCCTCAAATGTCAGCAAAGCGGCCTTTGTGTGGAGCCACAGAAAATGTGGGAGATACTAAATGAATATTTTGCCGGGTGCTAGCAGGTGGGACTACACTGGCTTAGCATATCTGACCTGCAGGATGGGACCGTGAATGTATTGCGGAACCTGGAGGATGTTATAATTTGAACTAGAGGTAATTTTTGATTGGATATTTCAGCCGATCTTACAGATGGTACAATGGCAACATTTAAGAAGCATTTGGATGGATATATGAATAGAAAGAGTTTGGAGGGATATAGGCCAGGTACTAGCAGGTGGGACTAGATTGGGTTGGAATATCCTTTCGGCATAGACGGGTTTCACTGAAGGATCTGTTTCCACGCTGTCCGCCTCTATGACTTTAAGATCGGCTGAAAGGTCCAATCAAAAATTACCTGTGGTTCAAATCATAATATCCTCCAGGTTCCACAACCCATCCTCAGTCTCATCCTGCAGGTTCTATGAATCCCGCAACCTCCTGCAGATCCCAAGTCCTTTCCTACATTTGTACAATCCTCCAGGTTCATACCTCGTAACATGGCCCAGACTCTCCAAATCCTCCTTCGTCTGCAATGATCTCCAGAAGGGCAGTGGAGGATGGTGGGGTTACAGAGATATGAAGGGACATCAGGACGGCAGGATTTTGCAGACATTAGGAATATAGGGACTTGAGGAGGTTTCACAGTTTATGAGTTTGTCGGGACTGGAGGAACTTACAAAGGTAGGGATTGTTTGAGATTGGAGGATTCTGCAGAAAACCTTTACATGGTTAAAGGCAGGATTCTTAGCAGCGTGCAGGAACAAAGGGACCTGTACCAGCCAAGTTGACAGGGTGTAAGAAGGTATATGGGGATTTGGCTTTCATTAGCAGGGGGATTGAGTTTTAGAGATGCGAGGTTTTGCTGCAGCTCTACAGAACCCCAGTTAGACCACACTTGGAATGTTGTGAACCGTTCTGTTTGCTTCATTTCACGAAGAATGTGGAAGCTTTAAAGACGGTGCAGAGGAGATTGAGCAGGATGCAACCTGGACTGGAGGGCATGCCCATAGAAGGTAGGTTGTGGAAGCTGGGGCTTTTCTGATCAGAGCGAAGAAGGAAGAATGGTGACATGATAGAGGTGTACAAGGGAATGAGAGGCATAGATCGAGTGGATAACCAGAGACTATTTCCCATGGCGAAATGGCTACCACAAGGGGACATAAGTTTAAGGTAAGTGGCGGAGGGTAACTCTTAGATATCAGAGGGATACGGGCCAGGTGCTGGCAGGTAGGTCGAGATTGGGTTGGGATATCCTGTCGGCATGGACGGAACTGGTATTTTATTTACACAGAGTATGGTGGGTGCGTGAAATGCACTGCTAGCCATGGTCGTAGATTCAAACACACTACAGACATCTAAGCAACTCTTGGATAGGCACATCAATGATAGTAAAATGTAAGGTATGAAGGTCTGTTTCATCTTCAGAGTAGGATAAAAGGTCAGTACAATATTGAGGGCTGAAGGGCTTGCACTGGAATGTGCAATTCCATGTTCTAAATAGCAAGGATTATGATGGGAGCGGGAGAGGGTGTGATCTGAATGAAGTGACACAAATAGGAGGCGTTGCTAAGGTTGCATGAGGTAACAGAGACAGCAATGGTCTGATCTGGAGCAGATGACAAGACTGCGAGGATTGTGGGGACTGGAGGTGTTTTCACAGGAATGGAGGAGCATAGAGCCACAGGAGGTTACAGAAATGTGGACAGCTGTCGGGCCTACAGGAGTTCATGGAGGAAATTGGGGAAATCTGATGATTAAACTGCATTTATTTCAATACAAGGGGCCTGACAGCAAAGGAAGATGAACTCAAAGCACGGATTGGAACATGGGACTGGGATATTATAGTTATTACAGAAACACAGCTGAGGGTGGGGCAGGACTGGCAGTTCATTGTTTCGAGGTAGAGATGCTACAGGAAGGGGAGGCAAGAGAGGACGCGTGGTAGTGGGTTTTGATTGCATGAATCATCTTAGCAGTACTTAGACAGGGATCTCTATTCCTGAGATGGTGCCTGGCCTGCTGTGCTTTGACCAGCAACACATTTGCAGCTGTGATCTCCAGCAACTGCTGACCTCATTTTTTACTTAGAGAGGGATCGCCCAGTGAAGCTATGTTAGTCGAACTGAGAAATAAGAATGGGCCATCACTTAGATACGATCTGACTGCTGATCCCGAATAATCCGTAGCAGACTGAGGGACATATATGTTGGGACATCTTAAATATCAACCATAATAATAGGGCTGTTATGGTACAGTTTTGAACTTTCCAAACCTAGACTGGGACTGCCAGTGTTCAGCGTTTGCAAGGGTGAATTTGGTAATTGTGTTCCAGAAAACTCCCAATCAATATGCCAATGGCCTGAAAAGAGAAAGGGGTGAAACATGACTGCCCATTGGGAATCAAGGTAGGGAAAGGGACTGAGATGAGAGTGGGAAAGCACTTTGCCAAGTGACCACAGTTCTAGTAGTTTGAAAATAACTTTGGAAAGTACAAGCCGGGTCCACAAGTGCAAGTTATAAAATGGGGCCTGATTAATCTTGATCGTATTAGCCAGGAACTTTCAAAATGTGATTGGGGAAAGGAATTATTTACAGGGAAAGGGAAGTTTGGCAAGAGAGAATATTTTAAAAGTGAGATAAACTGATCGATCAGCGCCAGCATTTTCCTGTTTGTGTGCAGCTCAATGCTGACAGCATTCGGAAACACTGGCTGTCTATTGAGGGTCTGGTCAAGGAAAAGGGACACATGTCAGGTATAGCCAGCTGGATCAAGGGAATCCCTGAGGATATACAAGAGCTGTAGGAATACACTTTGAGTGGAGATCAGCAATGGAGAAAGGCTAAATGAAATAGCTTCAGCAGAGAAGGAAAGGGGAATCCAAAAGTGATTGTATCAGTATATTAAGAGTGCATAAGGAACTCAGGACAAAATAGTGTCCATTAAAGATCAATGAGGCCATCGATGTGTGGAACTGCAGGATATTTGCTAAGACCCTAAGCAGTGTTTTCACTCCAGAACTTACTGTGGACAAAGACTGGGGAACTCAGGGAACAAGAGTAATACGTTAGACCACAATTGGAGTCCTCTGCAATTCCAGTCTCCCTGCTACAGGAAGGATGTTGTGAAACTTGAAACGGCTCAGAAAAAATTTACAAGACATTGCCAGGGTTGTTGCTGAATAAGCTGGGGTTACTGTCAATGGAGAATCGGAGACTGAGGAATGACCTTATAGATGTTTATATGATCATGAGCAGCATGGATAGGCTAAGCATTCAAGGCCTTTTCCAAGAAGTTGGGAAGTCCAAAACGAGAGGACATAAGTTTAAGGTTCGAGGTGAATGGTTTACAGAGGGACTGAAGGGACAGCTTCTTTACACACATGGTGGTGTGTGTATGGAATGAGCTGAGAGAGAAAGTAATGGAGACCGATAACTTTTAAATGTTGTAATTGTATCTGGATGGGCATAAACGTATATGGGCCCAATGCTGGAAACGGGAATGGATGTATTTATATCTTCTGGTAAGCCTAGAAGAGTTTGGGACCAAAGGGTCTGTTTCTGTGCTGTATATTTCTATGACTTGAAAAGGGTGCATGTTATAGAAGAGGTGGTGCTGAAGGTTTTAAAACACAAAGCGATCACAAGTCCCAGAACCTGATTAAGTGTATCACAAGAAACTGTGGGATGCTAGGGAAGAAATTGTGGAGCTCCTAGCAAAGGTATGTGTACTACTGACAGCCATGTGTGATGGGCTGGAAGGCTGGAGGGTGGCATCATGGACAGTGAAGGAGGTTTTCTGAGATTACAAAGGGATCTTGATGAAGTGAGTGAATGGGCTGAAAAACTAGAGATGGAATTCAATCTGAATAAATGCGAGGTAATGCATTTTGTAAAACAAAGAAGGGTAGAGCTTATACAATTAATGTTCAGGCCTCGGTTAGTGTTTTAGAGCAGAGTGACCACCGGGTTCAGGTACATAATTCTTGAAGCTCACATCAGAGGATGCATAACTCAGTGCTTTGCATGCCTGACTATTGCTCAGTCCATTGAGTATAGTATTTGGGAAGTCATGTTGAGATTGCACAGACATTTGCGAGGCCTGTTCTGCAATACTCTGTCCAGTACTAGTCGCCCAGTTAACATGGAGGATATTATTAAGCTGCAGGGCGTTCAGAAGAGATTTACCAGGATATTGCTGGGTATGGAAGGCTTGAGTTCTGAAAAATGGCTGGATAGGCTGAGTCTTTTTTCACTTGAGCCTGGAGGTTGAGACATTATACTATTAAGGTTTATGAAAAAAATAAGGAATATAGATCCATTTAATGGTAGTTGCCTTTTCCTCAGGATGGGGGAGTCTCAAGAGGAGGGGCCACATTTTAAGGTTAGAGGAGAGAGATGTTCAAAAAAAAGATATGGGGCAATTTGCTACACCGAGGGTGGTTTGAGTGTGGAATGAACTTCCTGAGAAAGGGGTTGATGTGGGTACAATTACAACATTGAAAAGATATTTGGATAAACAGGTGAATAGGGAAGAGTTGGAGTTATATGGGCCAGCAACAGGGGGCTGGGAAGAGTTGAGTTTTAGATGATGGTGGGTATCAGCTGAAGGGTCAGTTTCCATGCTGTATGGCTCTAGGACAAGAATAAGGTTTTATTCCTTTCTTGAAGAAAGGGTCAGGGCTGGGTCCACTGATGCGCATCATCTACATAAATTGAAATGTAGGAGTGATTGTGCGAAAGTTTGTTGATGATCAAATTAATGGTGTAGTGGGCAGTAAATACGGTTATCAAAGCGGATCTTGACCAACTGGGCCAGTGGACCAGGGAATGAAAGATGGAGTTTAATTCAGGTGTTGGATTTTGTTCAGACAAACCAGGGAGGACTAACACAGTTAAAGGAAGGGCTCTGACCAGGGTTGTCGAACAGAGAGAGAGAGAGCGAGAACAGGGAGTGCAAGTTACATTGTTCCTCGGAAGTGACATACCAGGTGGACAGGGTGGGGAAAGCGACATTTGGCACATTTGCCGTCATTGGCCAGCACTTTGTTACATACGTTGGAGATATTTGTAACATTGTCCTAAATATTTCCCTTGGGCAGAGGAGGCCATGGGGTGACCCTAAGAATGGTCAATAACCAAGAGTAGGTAAGACCAAAATTCGACGGTATAAACGGGAAGTGAGAGAGCAAGGATTTAAAGAGGGAGCTGAGGGGGAACATTATCCACAGAGGATGGTGCATAGTCGGAAGAGGCTGCCTCAGACACATGGGAGAAACAAGAACAATTACAGCATGGAACAGACATTTGGGCGGTACATGGAGAGGAGAAGGTTTGAAGAGATAAGGGCCAAATGCAGGCAAATGAGATTCGTTCAGTTTAGGTAACATGGGCAGCATTGAGGAGTTGGACCACAGGTTCTGTTTCCATGCTGTATCACTCTGTATCCAGTTAAAGAGGATTAATGTACCAAAATAAGGCATGTTGTAGACACTGAAGCAAGTTACAGCGATAGGGATATTAGTATGGAATGCAGTACATTTCAAATATGTGGAGGGACGATCGGGAATGGAGGAGGTTACAGGGACAGGGACTATTGTAGGAGTTAAAAATGACTGAAGACACTGGTGCACAAGCCATGCCACAGATGTAGTGTTGCAGAGTAGTGAGTCTTAGTACGGTGTTGGAGGGAGAACACAGAACAGAAAGATCCCAGGCAGTATTCACAACATCTCGTCGGAGGCCTACTCTCCCCTCTGTTGTCCTGATGCTCACTAAGACATCGCAGGCCTGGATTGATAACTCTGAACTTCTGATGCTGTCTCAGTGCAATTTAAGTTTAAGTAGATGTGGTGATTGAGCATGGGGTGTGTCTATACTGTGCTCCCCACGCAGCACTGTATCTATATCATGTATTGTTAGCCGATGTTTGCAGCCCTCCCATTGCTCCCTGCTCTGTGCACTGAGAGTGATTTTACCTCACTGCAGGATTTATTGAAGGCTCCAGATCTCCCTGCCCTTTGTCTCTCTGGCTGACCAACCAACTTCAATGAGTTGATGAATGAGACACACAGCAGTTGGGAAGTCTATTGAGTCAGGAACTTCCTGACTACCTACAGGAGACAGAGAAATAGACAGAATGGGAAATTAGACTGATGCAGTGAGGGTTACACAAGGAGAATGGAAATGAACCCCACAGATATCTGGAAAATCCCAAGCTCCATCCCTGCCCTGTGCTGTTGCGTCTCTCTGGAGTGGAGAATTCTGTTAGCTCAGGATCTGGAGTAGCTGCAAGAGTGAGAGACACTGACAGAGGCAGCAATTAGAGCCACAGGGAGGGATACCATATGGGGAGAGACTAAGTGATATCACCGGAGTGCTGGAAGACTTCAGGATCACACAATCATGTTGGAAGAATGGGTTTAGCTTCATGTATCAGTGCTCATGGATGAACAACCAGTGAGCAGGTGAAGTGATGACCCAGTAACATTATTGTTAGCGCATTTGTCCAAAACCTGTTAGTGCTCAGGGGAGGCAGGTTTGAATCCCATCATAAGATATGGTGGAATTTAAAATCAATAATTTTAAAAATAGCAATTAACAATCCATAAACAAATATGAAACCATTGCTGATGTACAAAAATCATAATCCCTTAGATTAGATTCCCTCCAGTGTGGAAACAGGCCTTTCGACCCAACCAGTCCATGCCATCCCTCGAAAGAGTAACCCACTCAGTCCCATCTCCCTCGAACTTAATACACCTAACATTATGGACAATTTAGCATGGCCAATTCGCCTGACCTACACGGCTTTGGACTGTGGGAGGAAACCGGAGCATCTGGAGGCAATTCACGCAGACACGGGGAGAATGTGCAAACTCTACACAGTCGTCCGGGGCTGGAATCGAACCTGGGACCCTGGTGCTGTGAGGCAGGAGTGCTAATCACTGAGCCACCCCGTGGCGCCCACTTGCCCTTTCGACAACGAGATCTGATCATCCTCACGTGGTCTGCACGACGTACCCACAGCAATGTGTTTGCCTCTCAAATGCCCTCTGAAATGGCCGAGCAAGCTATTCAGCTCATGGGCAGATAGGGATAGGAAATAAAGGCTGGTCAGCCAGAGACACCCACATCCCCGACCTGATTTATAAAAAAATCCATTAGGATAGTCCTACTGGAACCGTGCTGGGACCAGTGTCCTGGCCAATCATGTCAGTAGGTTTATGGACAGGGCTTTAAACTGACAGAGAGGATGCAGGGACAGGGTTCGGGTGAAAGGAGCTTTCCAAATCCAAAGAGAAAAGGTGAAGTATGGGAGCAACATGGGAATGTGGCTGAAGACAAGCAGAAAGGAACAGGATGGGGCAGAGTTTAACTAAAATTGTACATCAGTGAATAGGTTTGTGATAAAAAATTGTGCGAAAGAGTAAATTATGTGTTTTTTTTAATGGGCGAAGTCTTATCAATAAGGCAGATGTATTTGTGACACTGAGATAAAAGAGATTTAGACACCAGAGAGATGTGGTTACAGGGTGAAGAAAAGGTGGATATAAATATTCAATGGATCACAACCTTGCGGAAACTCAGGCCAAGTGGGCAACACGAACAATAATGGGTAAGAAAGGCATTACAGAGAAAGCATTTGGCATCAGATCATGAAGTAGAGTCAGTCTGAATGTAAATTCTGGCTACTACTTGCCAAGGACACAAGCAGCAGAACAGTTTTAGCCACCAAACAGCATTCTCATTACTGCATTAAACAGGAACTCATTGGAATTTTTTTAACAAACACAATGTGATAATTTTGGGAAACATCAATATTCAGAAAACGTGGGACAGTCACACTGACAACAGTGATATTGGAAGAGGAGTTTGGTTATTTTTTTTCTCAATGTTTACTTGGAAAACAAATTGTGCAACTGTTAAGGGACATAACTATCTCAGAGCGACCTTGTAATGAAACTTAGTGAATGAGGAATGTCACCTGCAGAGATCCTTTGGGAAATTGTGATAAAGTTCAGTTTAAAGAAATATAAAGTTTTAAAGTGAATCACAGAAAGGACAAGCTACAACTAGAAACAAAAATAACCAATAACATGAGTTTGAGAGGAGAACTGACCAAGGTAAATAGGCTAAACAGACTGAAATATGTGCCGGTAAATGAGCAGTGGAAAACATTTGAAGGAACAGTGTAAACCACTAAACAAAAGGACATTCCATTGAAACAGACAAATCCTCAGCAAGAAATCCCCATCGGTCCCTCACTCAAGTAAAAATGATCATGTTAGATTATCGGGCTTAGAGGATCACCAAAAAGTACTTAAAATCCTGAAGTGAGAGGATGTTTTAGGAGTAAGTTTCAAAGGGATTGCAAAAGGTCTGCTCGCAGGAGGAGATCTGATGGAAGAGGGAAAAATTGTCAAGGTTTTATGTCACAACAGGAACCGGGAGAGCTGAAGGTGCTGGAGGTGGTGAGAGTGTTACAGAGAGTGGTCAGGGTCTGAACGGTGTTACAAAGCCAGTACGAATTGGTGCAGCTGGAGGGGTTTGCAGAGGTAGGGAGGGACAAATGTATTTTTATTTATTCATTTTGGGATGAGGATGTCACTGCTTGGACTAACATTCTTTGCCCCACTGCTAATTACCCAGAGTATAGCACAGAGTCAGCCATATTGCTGTGGGTCTGGTGTCCCGTGCAGGCCAGACCAGGTTAGAATGTCAGTTGTTCTTCTCTAAAGGACGTAAGTGAACCAGATGAGTACTTCCTAGTTGTCAGCAATGCTTTTGTGTACTGCCACAACATGACATCCCAACTCTGACTCTCAATGCTCTGCCCAAAGAAGGTAAGCACCCCAAACGCCTGCTTCACCAACCTATCCACCTGTGAAAGCACTTACAAAGAACTGTGCACCTGCATCCCTGGGTCACTGACTGACATCACTACCCATGGCCCGAACATTTACTGTACAAGTCCCACCCTGGTTTGTTTCACAACAATGCAACACTTCACATTTATCTTATTAAACTCCATCGAATATTCTTCAGCCCACTATCCCAGTATTACTGTTCATCATGTTGTATCATAGATAACCTTCTTCACTGTCCACTTTACCACCAATTTCAGTGTCACCCGAAACACTTACTTACAAGGAAACCAATATTCCCATCCAAACCATTTATCCAAATGACAAACAACAGGGAACGCACTCCACCGCTGGTGACATGTCTCCAGTCAGAAAAACAACAAGCCCAATTTTGCATCCAGTTGACTAGCTCCTCCTGAATGCAATATCCTTCTACATTGATCTGAGTTTATTACCCAGTTTACCATACAGAACGTAGAACACAGAACAGTACAGCACAAGACCCTTTGGTCATGATGCCATGCCCATCTTTTACCCGACTGTAAGATCAAACTAACCTACATACCCTTCATTTTGCTACCATCCATGTGCCTATCCAAGAGTCTGTTAAGTGTCCCATTCCACCAATTCACCACTCTCTATTTAAAGGACCTACATCTGAAATCTCCTCTTACCCATCCTCCAATCACCTTACAATTATGCCCCCTTGTACCATGTATACCATGGGATAAAGAGGTCTCTCAATATTCACTCCATCTATGCCTCACACCATCTTGTTCACTTCTATCAAATCACACCACACTCTTCTTCACTCCAATGAGAAAAGCCTTAGCTCCCTCAACCTTTCTTCATAAGACATGCCCTCCAGTTCAGGCAGCATCCTGGTAAATCTCCTCTTTATCCTCTCGAAAGCTTCCACATCCTTCCTGTACTGAACGGATCAAAACTGAACGAAGTATTCTAATTGGCATCTAAACAGGGCTGTATAGAGCTGCAGCATAACCTCATGGCTTTAAAACTCAATCCCACAGCTAATGAAAGCCAATACAACATATTCTTTCTTAACAACACTATCAGCTTGGTGGCAAATCTGATGGATCTCTGGTCATGAAATCCAAGATCCATCTGTTCCTCCGCACTACCCAGTATTCTTCCTTTATCTCTGTATTCTGCATTCAAGTCTCACCTTCCAAAATGCAACATTTCACACTTTTCCAGATTTGACTCTATCTGCCACTTCTCAGCCCAGCTCTACATCTTGTCAATGTCCCGTTGCAACCTCCAACAGTCCTCCACACTATTCACCACTCCACCAACCTTCATCTCATTGGCAAAGTTACTAACCAACTCTTTCACTCACACATCCAAGTCATTTATAAACTCACAAAGAGCAGAGGTCCTGTAACCTCCCCGTGCAGAAAACCACTGGTCACCGAGCTCCAGGCTGAATGCTTTCCATCTGTCACCACTCTCTGTCTTCTATGGGCCAGGAATTCTGTATCCAGACAGACAGATTTCCATGTACCCCATGCTCTGTACTTCCTCAATGAGTCATAAATGTGTTTTGTCACATTTTTAAAGGATTCAATAAGATTTGTGAGGCATGACCTGTCCCTTACAGAGCCATGCTGACTATCCCTAATCAAACTATGGTTTTCCAAGGAATCACAAATCCCGTCTCTCAGAATCCTCTCCAATAATCTGCACATCACAGAGAGAAGACTGACAGGTCTGTGATCCAAAGGATTATCTCCATTCCCTTTCTTGAATAACGCATGGCTGATTCACATCTTTGGACTGTGGGTGAAAACCGGAGCACCTGTCGGAAACCCACTCAGACATGGAGAGAATGTGCAAACTCCACACAGACAGTCGCCCGGGGCTGGAATAGTAATCGCGTCCCTGGTGCTATGAAGCAGCAGTGCTAACCACTAAGCCACCGTGCTGGCCCATGTAACTCTCTAGAGCCCTCCTTCTGATCCTTGGTTCCTCAACCTTATGTCAGCTTCCTTCCTCCTCTTGACTAGATGTTTTACATCCCTTGGAACCTTGTCAAATGCTTTGCTGAAATCCATGTAGACAACGCTGACTGCTCTGTCTTCATCTATCTCTTGGCCACCTCCTCGAAGAGTCAATCCAGTTTGTGAAACATGGTTTTCCACTCACAAAGCCATGCTGAATATCTCGAATCAGCCCTTGCCTTTCCAAATATATGTAGCTCCTTTCTCCTCCAACAACTTACCCAGCACTGGCTCACTGGGCTGTGATTTCCTGGCTTTTCCCTGCAGACCTAAAGTGATGGAATAGCATTTGCCACTCTCCACTCTTCCAGTAACTCATTGTTTCTGTTGATATTATAAATTTCTCTCTTAGGGACAATGCAATCTCATGAATATTCAAGGTAGACCTAATGAGCTACTGAGGATTAATTAACCTTTAATTGTTTTAAGATTCCAACACTTTCTCTTCTCTGGTGAGGATTCTTTCCAAAACATCGCTATTTATTTCCCCAAGCTCCCGAGATTCCATGTCTTTCTCCACAGTAAATTCCGACGACACTATTTTGTCTAATTTCTCACCCACCTCCTGATATTTAAGGTGCCCTATTCTGTCCCAAGTTACTCCTTAGCCCTTATTGAAACTTGTGTAAAGGTTTCTGAAAATTCAAATAAACCGTATCCTCGGTACAGCCACTCCTACCCCCGTATCTATCCTGCCATTCATACTCACACCAATAAAAATACAATCCTACAGGCTCAAAGCCACATTCTCTTTTATTAAATGTGTTTCTAAGTGTCCGGTTAGTGTTCACTGACATATCCTTTTAAACATATTTTAGCTCCCGACCTACTATCAGGCTAACACTGTTTGGTTTCAGACTGGCAGCAGAAAGGGTTATGGGAGTTCGTGTTTAACAATCTGAAAAAGGGAGTTTACAGGTTCAACAGGTAATAGAGGTTTGGAAATAAGGAGGGTCATGGGGACTGAAGGACATTATGGAGATAGGGAGTGATATGGGGACTGAATGAGATTATAGACATAAAGAGTGCAGTGGTGACTGAAGAACATCATGGAGGTAGGGAGTGCTGTGGGGTCTGAAAGGGGACAAAGAGATCGGGAGGGCTGTTGGGCCTGAACGCAGTTGCACAGATCAGGAGGATCATGGGAACTGAGGGAGGTTACACTGAATGGGAGGGTCGTTTGGTCAGGGTGAGATTATGGAGATAGGGAGGGTCATGGGGCCTTTTGGTGGTTATGGAGTTAGGGAGGTTTTGGGGAATGATTCAGGATACATGGATAGGAAGAGTCGTGGGGACTGAAGGAGTTTATGGAGATAGGGAGGGCTGTGGGGACTGAGGAGGTTATAGGAATAGCAAGTTTATAGAGAAGCACAGGAAAGAAGAG